>NC_059277.1:2925000-2942500 GCF_017591435.1 Portunus trituberculatus
GAAAGCCACCCAAATAAAGTGAACTGAATAAGAGGGAGGTAATTATGCATGAATGTGAAGGATATAGATTAAAGAGTAAGATATCTGTAAAAGAGAAGAACACACACACACATACACACACACACACACACACACACACACACACACACACACACACACACGCGCGTACAGAAACACACACTCCATCACCATAACACCCCAAGACACACTACCCTCGTTTTATCACCGGGAAAGAAAGTGAAGAAGAGACTTTGAGACGAAAAAACAAGCCCGTCTCGAATATGATAGATAGAAGGATATTAACTCTACGTCAGGGAAGGACCATTCAAGTTTATTAATAGCAGGGGAGAGTGTGACCGAGGAAATAAGGAAGATAAGGGTGAGTTTCTTATACTTTCCCCTTAATACTGTCGACGTTACGGATAAGAAGACAAGAAAACTAACCAGTGTTGCTTCCTCTCTCTCTCTCTCTCTCTCTCTCTCTCTCTCTCTCTCTCTCTCTCTCTCTCTTTCAGCTATTTATTTTACCTTCCCGCAGAGAGAGAGAGAGAGAGAGAGAGAGAGAGAGAGAGAGAGAGATTTATGATTTAGAAACTCATCTTAAGGAGAAAAGTGGAAAAAGATGAAAGAGAAAAACAGGATTGAAAGGTCGATAAATGTGATGGAATTTGAGGGAAGATGTAAAGTGTATTTGTGTGTGTGTGTGTGTGTGGGTGTGTGTGTGTGTGTGTGTGTGTGTGTGTGTGTGTGTGTGTGTGTGTGTGTGTGTGTGTGTGTGTGTCCAGACAAAATGTATCGGCAGGATGCGACACAACGCAGTAGATTATGATGACACACAGACACACACACACACACACACACGCGCGCGCGCACGCAAATTACGTCAGTTTGTCATCATAAAAGAGTGATTAGGTGTCGGTTTATCTAGACTTCAAAGAGAGAGAGAGAGAGAGAGAGAGAGAGAGAGAGCAAACAGAGTGAAACCAGTCAAAAGAGATCAATCAGTTAAGAAGGAGAGGAAAATATAGATCGTTAGGCAGTAGGAGAGGAGAGAAAACCTAGAAATAATGGGGAAGGAAGGGGAGAAGATAAGAGTGAAGGATTTCTTGGGGCTGAAGGAGTCAACATAAGGCGCCGTCAGGAGGAACCGAAGCGTTAAGTCATTTGAGGAACCGCCGTCATGGGTCTCTGAGTCTCGACAGGAAATCTTGAAGGAGTAAACTGACCGGAATAAATTTTACCTTGCCATTAGATCTTTTTTCTCTTGGTTTCTTTCTCCTCTCGTCTTTTGTATTCTCCTTTTATTTTTTTTCAGTTTTTCTTTAATTTTCTTTTTTATTTTTACTTGTTCTCTCTTCTTTCCTTCTTTTCTTTTTGCTTCTTCATTTTTTTATTTCCCTCCTTCCTCTGTTTTTACTAGTTAGCTTTCTGCTCTTCTTTCTCCTTTCGCCCTTTTTCTTTTCTCTTTCTGCATTTTTCTGTTCTTTATTTTCTTTCTTCTTTTTTTCAATTAGCTTAGTCGTTTTCTTTTTCCTTCTCTTTTCTCTACTTCTTTGCATTTTTTTGTTCTCCTTCTTTCTTCTTCTGTTTCTTTTATTAGTCTTCTTTCTTTTGTTTCTCCACTTTTATCTTCATTTTTTTCGTCGTCTTTTTCTTCCTCATTCTCGTCTTCCTTTTATTTAGTTTTGTTTTCCTGCTGCTCCTCCTCCTTTTCTTCCTTTTCTTCTTTTTCATTTTCCTCCTCTTCTTCATTCTTCTGATTTATTACTTACTTCTCTTGGTTCTTTCTCTTGTTTTCTTTTTCAGTTCCTCTTCCTCGTTCTCTCTTTTCTTTTACTCGACCATCGTCTCCTCTTTTCCCTCTCTTTCTCCTCTCTCTTCTGTACCTCTTCCTGATTCTCTTGCATTTATTTTTTCTTCATCTTTTTTTTCCTCTTTACTCTTCCTATTCTCTTCCTTATATACATAATTCTTCTCTATCTCTTTTTCCTCCTCCTCCTCCTCCTCCTCCTCCTCCTCCTCCTCCTCCTCCTCCTCCTCCTCCTCCTCCTCTCTCTCTCTCTCCTTCTTCTTATGCTAACAAAATAAATAGAATAAAAACTGTGAAACTTTGTTGTTTAAAACTAAGGAATATTTTTATTCAGAAAATGGCTAGCGTGGCCTTAATGTGTTCCGCCAAGAATGCTGCCCGTAATAGATAACTTCTATAACGGCGTTTTTTTTTACACTTTCTTAATGCACATGAAACCGCGTGGAAAGTTGAGAAAAAAAAAAAGCAATTCGCGAGATTGAAAGTAAGCCATTGTTTTCTGTTTTCCTCCCTCTTCTCTTTTCTCTTTTTACTTTCTGTCCTTGCGAAGGAGAATTAACCATATATATATATATATATATATATATATATATATATATATATATATATATATATATATATATATATATATATATATATATATATATATATATATATATATATATATATGCGTCGATGGATGAAATTGCTTTTGTGAAACATCAAAACTAAAAAGAGAGTTGTGGATAGAATTAAAAACTTGTAAAAATCAGAGTACACATTAATGCAGTGTGTCTTTTGGGAATTCAAATTCTATTTCATCTGACAAGTAAAAAGGCTCTGATAAAATATACACCACTGAATAGAATTGTTTGGCGTTACGAATACATTAAAACTCAAAAGAAAAATCAGTAGAATAGAATATATAAAAGTTTGAACAATACTCCCGATGTTGTTATGTCTTTTTGGAATTCAATTTTCATTCCCTGACAAGTAAATAAACAGAAACTGTAAATGTTGTTTGGGTTTACGTTCCGAAGCAGGTATTGAGGCCGCTGGAGGGAAAAGAATCCCGGGAATCGCAAAGCATGTACATTTTCTGATATTTCTTCTTAAAATATTTCAAAAATATTCATGCAAAAGAATGTTTCCCTGACGCGTCTCTATGAAACTGTTCTCTCTCTCTCTCTCTCTCTCTCTCTCTCTCTCTCTCTCTCTCTCTCTCTCTCTCTCTCTCTCTCTCTCTCTCTCTCTCTCTCTCTCTCTCTCTCTCTCTCTCTCTCTCTCTCTCTCTCTCTCTCTCTCTCTCTCTCTCTCTCTCTCTCTCTCTCTCTCTCTCTCTCTCTCTCTCTCTCTCTCTCTCTCATTATCCACACACAATCAATAAGCATTTCAATCTCTCGTAGCTTACAATGGAAACATGCACCGAATTAGAAAGAGGAAAAAAATGACGAAGTATTAGTGAGGTAGGGTTTTTGGTGCTCTCTTCTCATTACCATTGCTTTATGTATGGCTCAGTTCCTCACGCTTCGCTCACCAGTGGCAGCAGGTAGAGTGAATGTGAATATATTTTTCATGTGTGAATTTATAAATGAAAGTTCGGTTCATGAATAAGCTCTCATTTTAGTGACTGAGTTATTGACGCTGTGGTAATGGGTGTTGAGTAAACCTTTTAACCCTCTTCAGTACTGGCACACATTTTTACCATGAATTTTTTTGTACGATTAGACCTTTTTATGTACATTAGGAAGGGTCTATGGAAGTCAAAAGATTAACGGCCACAGTCTTCACTATTTTAATCCCTCAAATGAGTTTCTGAAGCTGTATAAAATCACCAAATAGCAGGCAAAATGAATATGGAAACGCGTTATGGTACTGATGGGGTTAAATTTCTCATATTGTGTTGTATTTCATAGAAGTTTGCTTTCCATAGAGAGTTTACTGAAGCTTGTGTGTTATTAGTAGTAAGTTCTAATTTTATCCCGTTATGGTAATGATGGTGTGGGTAAAATTATACACTAAAATACATATACACCTCTTTAAAATCCTCATATTTGCATAAAAGTTCGGTTTTTATAGTGAACTTACTAAAGTATGTGATTTATTGATAAGTTCTGATTTTTAGTTAATGTTAATGATGGTGTTGGTAAAAATATACACTAAAAATATATATACACCTTTTTAAATCCCTTATATTTGGATAAAAGTTAGATTTTATGAAGTGAAATTACTGAAGCGTGTGTTTTATTAGTTGTAGATTCTGATGTCAGCGGTAAAGGTAATGATGTTATATACAAAAATACAAGTACACATTTCAAGTTCCTCTCATTTTACACGCTATATCGAATTTCAGGATGACATAGAGTAATAATTCCCATGTCATGTTTACGAAAAGATGAACAATTTCGTCTTTATATATTTTTTTTCGATTATTGTATTGTGTCACAGTGTGTTTATCCCAGCATTGTTTGCCATGGCCTTGTTTGTGACCTTATACGACTATAACGCTTTACTGCCCCTGTGTCGAGCCAAGGACCCTGATTTGAAAAAAAAAAAATGCTATTATTTCTCTCTTTTTTATCTTTATTTTTTTTGCATAATTATCTAAGTGGATTAACCTATTTGGGCCATATATAAAGTGTTGACTCTCTCTCTCTCTCTCTCTCTCTCTCTCTCTCTCTCTCTCTCTCTCTCTCTCTCTCTCTCTCTCTCTCTCTCTCTCTCTCTCTCTCTCTCTCTCTCTCTCTCTCTCTCTCTCTCTCTCTCTCTCTCTCTCTCTCTCTCTCTCTCTCAATAAAATAAGGATTTAACACTACATCGAACTTATAATTAACTCCTTCAAAAAGGAGAAGGGCGAAAGAGGTAGCGTTAAGCCATTAGACGTATGAGAGAGAGAGAGAGAGAGAGAGAGAGAGAGAGAGAGAGAGAGAGAGAGAGAGAGAGAGCCATGCAGCCACCCTTACACACCTTAATGAATGTGAAAGCATCATGTAAAAGTGAAACCTGTTATGGCAACTAGGACTTTAAATATCAGGGTATTGCTAACACTCCCACCCTTTATGCACGTGAACTGAGTGTAAGGCCTGTATAGAAGATCGCAATCTCGTGTTGTAACTTTCTATAAGCTCTACGGTAAAATATATTAACGTTTTTCTAGGGTGTTCGTATTCCAACGACAGATTTCCTAGGATTTCTACATCATTAGTGTGGATAAAAACACCCTTAGTGGATAGAATTAGGGGCTTCAAAAGCAATCTTATATCTACATATAGTTTAATGATGTTCTTCACAGGATCTATAGGGAAAAATGTAATTGAATTCAGCAGTGAAAGTTATTTGGAATATGAAACGTGGTCTTATTTTCGTGATTAATTGACTGGGCTTTCCCGCCATCATTAGAAAAGAACTTCAATGGTGTTTCAAGCTTGTTACTAATATTACTGATAGTTTAGTAAGAAGTTCTCATTATCGATGGTAAATATTTGTAGTTTTAAGCTTTTTCATATTCTAACGATAGACTAAATGGCCTTTTACTTCATCAATATGGAAAAAACACCCGAAAGGTCACAGTTTACGTGTCGATGGCCTAGATTGCACTCACGGCCTCCAGTGTGACGCACCCTCGCTTTGGCCACGGTAGCAGTGCAGTGATATTCAGTTTTGTGGCCACATGTTTAAAAAAAATACATGTACAGACTCGCTATACAAGTAAAATTTCGAAGCATGGTAATAACATTTGGAAATCATGCATGTAACGTACTCTGAAACACACACACACACACACACACACACACACACACACACACACACACACACACACACACACACACACACACACACACACACACACACACACACACACACACACACACACACACACACACACACACACACACATTCTCCTGTCTTTCTCAGATTTCACACCAACATTGGAATGACAAGGAGTAAAAATAGATCTTGCAGTCACATCTCTGCTATTCACGATCCGCAAACGCCAAAAATCGAGATGAAGTGTTTGTCAGCGCCTCCTGTCACATCCAGCTGACTGTTTACATGCCAATCAGGGCGAGAAATGGTCTTTCCTCCCCGCGATTCCAAGAGATTTTTTTTTTCTTTCATTCACTCTCACGTTTAGGTTCTTAATTTTGGATCGCTCTCTACTCGTGTGTTTTTTTCTGATTGGATTTTGAGATGTGTGTGTGTGTGTGTGTGTGTGTGTGTGTGTGTGTGTGTGTGTGTGTGTGTGTGTGTGTGTGTGCGCGCGCGTGTCTAATTGTCTGTTTTGGGTGTATAATTGAATCGTTCCTCAATAATTACGATTTAATTTGTTCTACGTAACTGATTATATTTAATCTATGCAGCATCTCCACTCGAAACACTTTTGGACATCTTGGAACTCTTCATTCAACATGCATTCCTATATTTAACGCTGTCCTAATCTAATTAAAAGCCAATATTCTGAATAAAGCTACAATTGAGCAGGAAATGTGAAAAGAAAACTCAGACTTAAACACAACCGAAATTCTCAACAAAAACGAGATACACGGTGAACAGGAGAGGAAAATTTAGGTTGAGACACTGGTACTATATTCCCTTTCTTTCTGACCTCCATCTCTTCCTCAGCATGAGCGTCCAGGCCACCTTTCCCACGCCGGTGTCCTCCCTGTAAGAGCTGTCACATGCTTCCTCAATACCTATAAACTCAGTGTGGTTCTTTTTCTTTATTGCCAACACTTTCTCCAGTCCTCTCTTGAGATTAAAGGTCTGAGCAACGCAACATCTCCCTCTACTACACCCTTCCATCGTCTCACTTATTTCCTCCTTTGTAATCTTCCACACCCTTTCAATTAGGCTTTCACCACACACACCTTGTCAGGTATCCACTCAACAAATTAATTCCTCTGTAATTACCACCTGAGTTTTTGTGTTTCCTCATCCTTTGTAGACTGAGGCAGCACTTATCTCAGTCCACTTAACTTAGGATATTTTTCCTTGCAAGTCGTGGTACCTCCAGTCTATTAAATCTCGTATTAAGTATTCCCATCTCCATTTCACTTTACATCTCCTTCCATTTCAGACACAGACGGCATTTATCCTTGATCCATTTCCTAGCTTCCCTTTTCTTCCGACAAGCCACGTTATATATGATTAAAGTCAAGTACTGATTATCCTTCCCATTTCAGAATTTATCCTCATACTTTCACTTCCTTCCTATTCTCTATGTACATTAGTTATCCTCATACACCACATAGCTTTCTCCACCGACTAGGCATCTTCCCCTCCTTCTAAACCCAGTTACATTTTATATATAGTCCATTACTGTTTCTCGTGTAATAATTCAACATCATTGCTGGCATTTCCATTTCCTTCCGTGCCAACTTAGTACATTATACACATCAAGCTGAGCACATCATCTTCTCCCTTACACATCAACACCTCACTCTGGATCTCTCGGACACCTAATGCCGCTCAGCACTTCACATTCCCAGTTACTTTCGGTCCCTCTTCCACCTTTAACCTTATTCATTCGCCTTCCACAGCTCCTCTCCAGCCTGCTACTCGTCACTAAAACGAGTAGCGTAGGCAAGAGAACACGCTCCTCTCCTTTCTCCCTCGTTGCTAGACAAAATGAGGGAGGACGTGTGAGGTCGTGAGGAGAGAAGGAAGTAGGGGATTTAGGGAAAGAGGGCGAAGACGGGGAGGATAAGGTAGACGAGGTGTGAAGGAGAATAAATGATGGCTTCCTCCCTTTTCTCGAGTGGCCACGATATACGAGGACACGGATGAGGATGCGGGAGTGACTGAGGGGTGAAGGAAAGACTAAGAGAGAGAGAGAGAGAGAGAGAGAGAAAGGTCCCATGGCTTACCTCAATTTTTCATGGCCTTTTGTTATGCTCAAGAATTTTATAGGGGGGGAAGGGAGAGAACACGTGTGGGGTCGAAGAGAGGGAGAAATCCATGAGGTTTCGAGGGACGAGAACAAAAAGACTTGGATGAGAGAAGGGGGAGGGAAGGAAAATAGCAGGTTTGGCTCTGGCGAAGTGGAGGAAAGTCAGGTGTGGGATTAAGGAGATGGAGGGAAGGACAGGTGTATCAATGGAGGAAGGGAGAGAAGAGAGAGGAGAGAAAAAGAACAATAGAAAAGGAGGTGAAAGACTGTAGTGAAAAGGAGGTAAGGAAGAGAACGCAAGGAGAGAAATAAGATAAATTGTTGTAGGAATGGAAGAGAGAGAGAGAGAGAGAGAGAGAGAGAGAGAGAGAGAGAGAGAGAGAGAGAGAGAGAGAAAAATATATTATAGAAGAGGGAAAGAGGAAGTGAACAATATGGAAAAAAGAGAAAAAAACGAGGAAAAATCTAGAGAAGAAATGAGGAGGAAAACAATATGAAGGAAAGAAGAGATAAGAATAAAGAGATGGTATGGAAGAAAGACAAAAATGTACAGGAAGAGAGGAAGGAGGAAACAATATAGAGAGGAAGAAGAGAAAACAGAGAGAGAGAGAGAGAGAGAGAGAGAGAGAGAGAGAGAGAGAGAGAGAGAGAGAGAGAGAGAGAGAGAGAGAGAGAGAGTAATGAAAGAAAGGAAGGACGGAAGAAAAAAAGAAAATAAATGAAACAATAGTGGGAAGAGAGAGAAAACAATATGGAGAAAATGGATAATGAAGGAAAATAGAAGGAGGAAGAGGAGAGAAAGGAAAAAAAAAACATTAGAAGGAGAATGGGAAAAAGGGAAAAACAAACAATATGGAGGAAACAAAGGTCATATTGTGTAGGGATGATACACAGGAAAGAAAAAACAATTAATCATATCCTTTCTTCAATCACACATTAATCACTTTTTTGGGGGGTTTACTAACGCTGCGTGGAATATCTCTCACAATTATTCTCCCTTCCAGTTGTGACGCTTTATATTTTATTACAACTATTTCCGTGATGAACGAATGTGCTGGATTAGTCGCTATATTTATTTCATGTCGTTGCTTCTGTCTCTGCTTTATTACGAATACTTATGTGATGTGAGTGTGTGTGTGTGTGTGTGTGTGTGTGTGTGTGTGTGTGTGTGTGTGTGTGTGTGTCCTCTGTTGCTGCGATTGCTACTGTTTTTTGTTTTTTGTTTTTTTTTACAGTTTTTATTTTGTAATGGACTTTCAGACATAATTATAGAAGATTATTTGTATTATTTGATATAAGAGACGTATTTTTAATGTAAAGTTCCCATTTTTTGTCCATTAAACCTGATTCAGTCGCAGTAATCTTTTTTTTCCTGTTTCTTAACTTCTTTCAACTTTATATATTTTTTTGTGTAATTTTGTTTGATTTCGACTTAATCCTTTCGAAATTCAATGATCTTCTTCATCCTTTAATGCTGTTCCATTCTGACCTGATTATTATAACGTCATTCCTTTTTTTTTTCCTGCATTTATTTATGATTAATTCCGTCATGTTAATTTCATTTCTCTTCCATGATTTTTTTTTCTATTTAATTCGTATTTTGTCTGAAAGGAGAAAGGGGAAGTGTCTGCAGGTATATTTCACTCACGTTCGTTCTACTTCTTTTCAGTTTTTCTTTTCGCTGTGTGTGTGTGTGTGTGTGTGTGTGTGTGTGTGTGTAGTTTCTGTGCGTGTGTAATTATATTTTAGTCCCACGTATTCCTTCCAGTCCTCCTTTACCTTTCGGGGTGTCGCTGCCGCCTCGTTTTCCATGCCGCGCAGCTGTATTGGTTTGCTGGTCGCGTGTCTCGTGCCTATGTTGTCCTTCTTTCATCTGCCTTCTCCCTCGTTATAAAAGTTTAGGCGAAAAAAAAAAAAATCAACCTTCCTATTTTATGCATGTTTTCTTGTGTCTTTATAGCCGCGTACACGGAAATACGAAATAAATAAGATCAAATAATTGCACCACTGGATAAAGAAATACATGTAATAAAGTAACGATAAAAAAAAACTAATATTTGCGTACAGGTGAGGCAAGGTAAACATGGGTAGGGTGTAGAATACTAAAAAAACCAGTATTGATGAGGACAGGTGAAGGATGATAGGTATGAAGGGGTACATGTGGAAATAATACCAAGAAATTTAGTACAGACAAGGAAAGTGAGACAGGTAGGAAGAAAATGGAAACGTTCAAAAACAGTACGAAGAAATCTGATAATAGGGTTAGATATGTATATAAAACAAAGAATAGGAGGAGAGAGGTCAAACTAACACTTGTAGCAGGAAGAACCAGTACAGGTGGAACAGAGAGGAGCACATGAAAGCACAGAGAGGAGCACATGAAAGATGATAATGATTCTGTGGAGGCAAAGGTTGATTGGAGAGTCTCACAAGACGAGAAGGGTACAGAGTGAGTGGGAGAGCGAAAATGGCAAGGAGTTAAGGAATCAGAGAGCGAGTGCAGAGGGGGATACGTTGGGAGTGTTGGGGTGGAGGGGCTCGGAGGATTGATGCGTAGGATCCTGGTCACAGATTATCGATTAAGTCCATGAGGGAGGAGAGAGAGAGAGAGAGAGAGAGAGAGAGAGAGAGAGAGAGAGAGAGAGAGAGAGAGATCGGACAAACATGAAGACATTAGACAAGATAAGATAGAGACAAAGACAATCACGGAAAGGCAAACAGTTATGATGAAAACAAAAGTCAGAAACAAAAACAGATAAGAAAATAGTGAACTAACAAAAAATAAAATAATGTGCGGATGAACTTTTGAGTATTGGAGAAAATACATAAGAAGGCAAATTATTACCACCGCCTGATTAGTGCTATTGTTCCCGTACAATCTCGTTATTACACCTGACGTCACCTGAATAAGTGTGATTCCTCATTGCTTTGGCTTCCCTTCGAGTTTCAGGAATTAGTGAGATGCAGGTTTGGAGTGTAGTTTCAAAATGCACTAGTGAAAATGAAAGGAATGATAGTATAGTCCAGATATTTCACTGTCTGCAATCTTATTTTTCTTCAATAATATAATGTGAATTTTCAAAAGAGTATCGAGGCACGTCAGAAAAACAATTCGTCTTTTTTCCTGTCCTCCACATTTCCCGTTTTTTTTTTTTATTATTTCTTTAAATCTCTGTCAAAAGAACGATATTACAAAGAATACTTTTTCAGTTCATTCTTTGTACCCTTGACCAGTATAGGTAGAAAGAATATTTGCAGGTAAAAGAAAAGATAGCAAGAAAAAAAAAGTGTTGTGTCCACTTGTGCCGTCATTCTGTAACTAACGAGCAAAATATCAAACGCTACGAAAATCTCACCATCTACATCTTATATTTCCTCCACATTTGACACTTTTTTCTCCCCCTCAGGCTAATATTTCTCTCATTCACCTGTCTTGATTGTGATCCGCCTTGTTAGCTCACCTATTACCTCATCTGTGTCGTCCTGGGTGCCGCTGACATCACCTGCCACACGTCTGAAGGAAATGTCAAGAAGAGAGAGAGAGAGAGAGAGAGAGAGAGAGAGAGAGAGAGAGAGAGAGAGAGAGAGAGTTGAATCCACTTTTCTTTCTTTTCTTCATATCAGTTTTTCTTTGAGTTTCCAATCTGAGGAGCGTGTTTTTTCCCGATAATATTCCCATTTAGAAGCTGAAAGTTGACGTTTAGAGAAGGAATTTAGAAATAAGACCAGAAATCAATAGCGTTTTATTCGGCGTTTATCCAGAAGGCGCTTTGTGAGACTTGGGATCCTTGATTTTCTTACTTTTTCTCAATTCTTAATTGAAAAAATAAAATAAGACGAATAATATACCAAGAAAATTATTGAGTTCTACGTTATCCTTTACAATTTGGTAGGACAAAATGAGTTAGGTACCATGAAAGCATGAGTACTAGATTATGAATGATTTTTTTAGCATCTCATGAGGTGAACGAAATCAAGTTAAACAAAAGTTATACCATGAGAATAATTTGAATTCGTATCATCCTTTGTTTCAAGTGTCTGATTAGCTAAAGAAAATAAAAGCAATAAAAATATACTTTGGGGCATTATATAGTGAATTTTCCATAGTTCTAATTACGAGTTGAAGAAAATGAAATAGGAAAAAGAATACACCAAGAGGAGCATTTGATTACGTTATCATTTTAAGCATTTGGTGAAGTGAAGGGAATCGCATACGATGAAAGATGCACTTATTTATTTATTCATTCATTTAGGTAGGTAGGTAGGTGGTGATGAGGTGAAGTTATTTCAGTACAAAAAAAATCATATTATATCATCCTCTTTTCATTTAGTGACCTGAAGAGAATGAAATGTGAAGTGAAACAGAGAGAAAATTGCAAAGTCTGCGTCATCCTCGTTTTGAAGCATTTAGCGGACTGAAGAGAATTGAATCACACGAAACAGTGAGTGAATTATCCTAACCGTTTCGAAGCTGCCGTGTCCTTGCTTTGTATTTGTGCAGCACTGTAAATGGGAACGCTAAATCCTGCTAATTAATATGTATAATGATGAATGACGTAAGGGATGCACTGTTAATTACCTTCCTTCCCTCACCCTCTACTTGGTAGCTTGATGGGCCAATGCTCGCCTCCTGCTCTAAATGTTACCGGTTCGATCCCCGCTGACGGTAGACTATTTAGAGAGAGACAGACAGACAAGGAGACAGAGATCACTTGCACATCAGATTGTCAGAACCGTATTTGTTTCGTAAGCTGATCAGTTAATCCAGACTCTTATCTCCTTTCAGACTAACAAAGAAAGGTTAGGAATTTGGGCCTTGAAAAAATCAAATGAGTATAAGAACGAAAAAAATTTAAAGACAAAATTATAAGAAAATTAACAGTTAGAGTTTTATATTTTTACAGTTTAACGATGAAAAAAACAAACTCATGATAATATAGTTTGTGAATTAAAGAGAGAGAGAGAGAGAGAGAGAGAGAGAGAGAGAGAGAAAGAGAAAGGAGAATAAATGGACAAAAGCATTAGATTTTATCATATATCTCATGCTACGTTTTGAAAGAATATGATTTATGTATACACAGTCCAGTTTTTTTTACTCGCATCTCTTTTATTTGCGAACGAATATATTATTACACTAAAAATTGAAACGTGTGTGATGGCTGTATGCAGTGTGTGTGTGTGTGTGTGTGTGTGTGTGTGTGTGTGTGTGTGTGTGTGTGTGTGTGTGTGTGAGTAAACCCCACTTCCTTTGTGCCAGTCAGGGAAAGTGAAAAATGCGAGGAAAAAGAAAGATGAATGAAGCTGTGGAAATTCTTGGTCTGTTGTAACGTTTCTATGAGAAGATTATTGGAGTTAAGACCAATTTTCTGTTGTGCTTGGCCTGAATTACTGCCTTAGTGAGCGAGCGAGAGAGAGAGAGAGAGAGAGAGAGAGAGAGAGAGAGGAAGAGGGAGAGGGAGAGAGAGAGTTTCAATCCCTAACTTTGCCCTTCCTTCTAATATCTAGCTTCTTATAATAATGCAAGAACTTTGATTAATAAACAAGAGAGAGAGAGAGAGAGAGAGAGAGAGAGAGAGAGAGAGAGAAATAACAAAAATACACACGGGAAGCATACAATCTAAATTATGTAAATATTTTCCTAACATTGATATAAAAAAAAAACGACAAAGAGACAAACAAACAAGGACGAAGGCGAGGCACGAAATATACGCATAACTGCATGAAATTCCTTCCCTTTTGTCAAAGTAATCCTGTTAGTATAAAAAAATGTGAAAATATCTCTGTATGATTATTTTATTCGCGAAAGATTCTCTCTCTCTCTCTCTCTCTCTCTCTCTCTCTCTCTCTCTCTCTCTCTCTCTCTCATTATCATATATCGCTTCTTAGTCACATTATTCCTTCCGTTTCCCTCTCGATTCTCAAACACATAGAAAAAAATACATATAGACAAAGAGAGACAGATTCCCATTCACACCAAACCACGTCTCTCTATTAATAACCAAGCCGTTACGATTAACCAGGTGTCGGCATCCACACATGTGGCCTCAATAACACATCACACAGGAAAGGTGAACCCTACACTTTTAATAACACCCCATGCATCCCTTTCTCTCGACCTTTCCCTTCCTCTCCTATTCCCCTTCCGCGCCATGCAACTTCAAAGGGACCTGGACAACCGATGGCATGTTCACGGGACTCTCAACTCTGTCCACCTGAGACGTAGGGATGGGTTTTTCCTGAACTGGGTTAGTGATGCGCCTGAACCCGTGGGAGTGAGGGACCGACTGAATGCTACAGACTGTCCCCTTTTCTCGTCACACCCGAAGAACGCGAGGTATGAAACGTGCATCCGTGTGGAATTTAAGGTGTGGGTGTGTTGGTCTTGTGTATTTTCAAAGGGTCCTGAGAAAGGTGTAGATAGAAAGATAGGTGTATATAGTTTCTCTCTCTCTCTCTCTCTCTCTCTCTCTCTCTCTCTCTCTCTCTCTCTCTCTCTCTCTCTCTCTCTCTCTCTCTCTCTCTCTCTTTCCATCATAAAGAACTCATTAAACTCGAGGGCAAAAAATTGTTTTAAATATTTAATCGCCACGATGACAGAGAGAGAGAGAGAGAGAGAGAGAGAGAGAGAGAGAGAGAGAGAGAGAGTGTGTGTGTGTGTGTGTGTGGTGTGTATGTGTCCTACGCAGTATATATACTACAAGACTCAGCTTACTCCCTGCAGCAACACACACACTCTCTCTCTCTCTCTCTCTCTCTCTCTCTCTCTCTCTCTCTCTCTCTCTCTCTCTCTCTCTCGCGTCATTCTTACCGGAAGAGCTCTATCAATAAAGTAAAATAATAAAAGTACTGCCTTGCTCCTTCTACATCATTAATCTGACCTTTGCTTTCACTTACGCTGGAAGAACTTCTGCCTGAAATTGACCGAGGCTCCCAAGTAACTCGCCGCTTATACGAAGGTTAAGGAAAGCCTGGAGAGTAGAAAGTTGAAGAAAAATAAATGATTGATGAAGAGAGAGAGAGAGAGAGAGAGAGAGAGAGAGAGAGAGGAGAAATGTGATGAGAGAACAATATAGATAAAAAGGGGAAACAAAAGGATTTGAGGAAAAATGAAGATTAATGAAGAGAAGAAAGAGCTAAGGGAAAAGAAGAGAAAAAGAAGTATAAAGAGAGGAGAAGAGAAGAATGATGAGAAAGGGCTGAAAATAAAGAAGCTTGATGTAGGAAGGGTAGAGATGATAAATATTTCAAGAAACGGTAGTGTTATATGCTAAGGAGCCGCGAGGGCCACGTTCACAAGGCTATCAGCAGGAAAAAGGATGAAATACCCATGAAAATTAGATTGTGCTGCTTACGAGTTAATGTTCTTTACTTAATGTTTAAAAGGTGAATGGAAGAAAACTGTGAAAAAGGAAAAGTTGAATGTTTTATATCTTCTTAAAGCAAGAAAAATAAAGTTAGTACGAAATATATGCAGAGTAATAGAAAATGAAAAAAAAAGTACTCTACGAAAAATGAATAAGACTTTAAAGACATATAAAAGAAAAGAAGGATACTATATGTGATGATGTCTTTTCTTAGTGTTTTAAGCATGTTTTAAACCAGAAATGGTAAACAATAATAAAAAATACATATAGAAAATACAAAAAAAGATACAAATTAATATGAATAATTGTTAGAATAATTAAACAATAAAATATAAGAGAGATTAACTTCCAAGTGTTTGTCGTAATAAAAAAAAGAAAATTGACGTAGACAAAATAAAACAGTGCTAAAAACACATATAAAAGAGACAATAGAAAGATAGTCAAGATACAGTGAGCAAAATAGATCAGCAATAGGGAGAATTTAGTATCTCTTTCCTTCTCATGTCTGCAAGTTTGCCTTTCCTTGATCGAATTTACGTTTAACTTTAGCCTCGCATAGTTTCCTTCTCAGTTGGTTAAGTTTCTGGCGGTCAAATAGGTTAAGAAGTTTCCTGCTTTTTCATTTTTCCTCTCATCATTTTCCTTCGTTTTCTTCATCTTCACGTTTGCAGAATAAGTCTCTCTTTTTTTTTTATAACAATGATGATATCGATAATAGTAATGACAACAATAATAGTGATAATAGTAGTAATAGTAATAATGATAATAATAATAATAATAATAATAATAATAACAAGAACAATAACAATAACAATAAAATACTGAAATGCATATCAAAAACACAGGAAATCGCTTTTATGTAACTAGACACCGATACAGTTTTATTTCATTTTATTTTTTCATCTCTCGTTAGGTTTACCTGTGCTTTTTTTCTCTCTCTTTTTGTGTTTCCGCCAAACAAAAACGGTGAAGTAGTCAATGATGGTCTTTTTTTCTTCCTCTCCATTGTTGCATTCATCCGTAACAGTAATTTTGAAACTGAGGATTTTCTCTATACGTTTTTTTTTTGTTTTTTTTTTAATCTCCCTATTTTTATTTTCCCTTTTGTATACATTTTTTTTTTTTTATGCAGAATGAAGAGACCAGAAGCTTTCGGAAATACTAAACAACATTCGTACGTCACTTCGCTCATATGGATTTTTTTCGTTGTTATTCTTTTCTTCCACTCTCTTTGGGAAAAAATTTGGATGAGAAAAAAAAATGAAAATATGGAAATGACCCACAATGACCCGCTTATGGAGTGTAGACAGAAAAACATTTTAGTACATTTTTCTTGTGTGTCTGTTAAGGAAGAAGGTAAAAGATGGGGAAAAGGGACGTGTCCATATATTTGATAGAGAGGAGGTCGGGGGAGAAAGTCTGGGAAAGGGAGGAGGGGTGAACTATTTGTGTCTTTTGAGGGAGGCGGTGAAATGCTAAGAAGGAAGTATTTTTCTTTTTCTTTTCCGTTTTAGTGAAAGAAAAGAAAAAAAGAATGAAAGCTTGTAAACATTTTCTTTTTGTTACTTTTTTTATTTCTCTAATTTACTTTTTTTTCGAAATATCTTTTTTTTCTTTTTTCTCTCTCTCTCTCTCTCTCTCTCTCTCTCTCTCTCTCTCTCTCTCTCTCTCTCTCTCTCTCTCTCTCTCTCTCTCTCTCTCTCTCTCTCTCTCTCTCTCTCTCTCTCTCTCTCTCTCTCTCTCTCTCTCTCTCTCTCAGTGGCCGATGGTCTTCCTCCCTCTCCGCTTCCTACTCTCCTTTGTACTCCCTCTCTCCTTCCTACTCTCCTTCACCCGCCAAGAGGACATCAAAGGGCGTTGTCGCGACGTCTAGGTCTGCAGTAATAGATGTGGCACAGGTGCGCTCTCAGGGTAATCACATACATAGGCAGGAACACAGAACACCTGTTGGGTAAATACAGGTCTTGGGAAGGAGGGGAGTGAAAATGTGTATTAATGTCATTATTAAGCTTTAGGTAGTGATGGTGTTATTGTTGTTGATGCATTATTGTTATTAGGGGTTGTGATGTTATTGTTATCATTATTTTTGTTGTTGTTAGTAATGGATGTGATGATAGTAATAGCATCGGTATTAATAGTAGTAGTAGCAGTAGTAGTAGTAGTAAATAAGCGGTAAAATCATGACCATCCACACAAGATAACGGAAGCAATAACACAACATTAACACTAATAACAACAGCAGTAACAGTCATAGTATCAATAGTAACCGTAGCTTTACTCACTGCATCAACTCATTCTCGATCAGCGAAAATAAGTCAGTGAATTCTCGAGTAGCAATTCTCGCTCAGGAAATCAAAACCTTTTCAGCATCACATTACACAGAATACGTACGGAACCCTTCACGCTGGACCATTGATTAACGCACACTGATGGAGCGATAGGATATTGCACTACCTG
>NC_059277.1:2945000-2960000 GCF_017591435.1 Portunus trituberculatus
AGGAAGTTATGCAACCAGAGAGAGAGAGAGAGAGAGAGAGAGAGAGTGAGAGATTAGACTTGGTAAGAGGGTTGGAAAAAATAAATACAAATACTTTCTCTAACTTTTAAAGCCTTATATACTTAAAAAAGAACAATCCACTCAATGAAACGAAACACGGAGAGAGAGAGAGAGAGAGAGAGAGAGAGAGAGAGAGAGAGAGAGAGATGGAAGAGTCATCGTCTCAACGCGCAAGAAAAAAATCTTCACAAGTAAAATCCTCAAAAGGGGCAAAATAAAAGAAAAAAAAACTTTCCCAAGAGACTGTTTAGCGTATGAGAAAGTTGTTTTTTTTTCGAGTGAGGGAAAACGAGAGATGAGAACACGGAAGATTGTGAATAACGAGAAGGAGGGAGAGGAGAAGGAGCGCCGCGGGAGTGAAGCGAAAATGGAGGAAGAGAATGAAGAGAAAAATTACAAGATAGAGCAAGAGGAGAAGGAATGAGAAGACGTAAAGGAAGAAGAGGAAGGTAGGAAAAATAAGAAGGCTAAAAGGAGAGATGGAGGGAAGCTGGAATAAAGTCAGTAAGGCGAAAGTGGGAAAAAGGAGGAGGTGGAGGGAGAGGAGGAGGAGAAAGGGAGAGGAAGTGAGCGGAAGGAAAGAGAAAAGAAAGATAAAGAGAGAGAGATAGAAAGGGAAAACTACCAGAAGAGGGAGTGGAATTTTCGTATTTTCATTTTCATTTTCTATTTTCGGTTACTTATTTAATTGGAGATTTTTATGTATTCGAATATGTATTAATGATTCTGTTTAAATTGTTATGCTAATTTAATTTACGGACGTACATGTTTTTTATTAAGTGTTTTGTCTTATTTCCTTGTTTTCATGTTCTAATATTTCTAGATGCATGAGCTGAATTTGTCTTTTGATGTTTGAGTTACTCTATTCGTATGTTGTTTTTTCCTGTGAGTTTCAATGTTTTTTGCCTTCTTTTTCACATTTCACATAAATTCAGTTCATATCATATTTTTCCTGACTTACTGGTTTAGTTTTCTTTTCAAATTTTAAGCGAAAATGACTTTCTAGCTTAAACCTTAACGCATTTTATTTCGTGTGGGTAAGAGAAAAGTAACTGCGCACACAACTCAATCCCAACTACGTAAAACAGCAGGCCGTGGATCAGTCCGCTTACGTGGAAATCCTGCTCGTATCCTCCCCTCAAAATAAACAAAATGCAATCAAACAAAAATAAAAATCTCTTATCAAAAGTGACATGACGTGAGAATTTTGCCCTTGTACTGCTTCTGTTTTTATTTATGCGATCGTACACACACTTCATACATCTCTCTCTCTCTCTCTCTCTCTCTCTCTCTCTCTCTCTCTCTCTCTCTCTCTCTCTCTCTCTCTCTCTCTCTCTCTCTCTCTCTCTCTCTCTCTCTCTCTGGGTTTTAATCGCTTCCATTCTTCCAGTCGTAATTCGAGCCTCATATTAGTGCGAGAGCTTTCCACGAGGCTTCTGCGAGCATTGTGGAGAGCGTGAGTGTGTGGAGAGGCGGAGGGGCGGAGGGTGTGGGAGTTTATGTGGCCTAATGGGGGGCGGTGGATCGAGCAATTGTGATCCGCCTTCCACTGTTGATCCACTAATGGATGTGTCTGTGTAGGACTGGATCTCTAACCCTCTCCATTACCTGTGTCCACGTTTCTCCACTCCTCCTCCTCGTCCTCCTCCTCCTCCTCCTCGTCCTCCTCCTCCTCCTCCTCCTCCTCCTCCTCCTCCTCCTCCTCCTCCTCCTCCTCCTCCTCCTCCTCCTCCTCCTCCTCCTCCTCCTCTTCCGTTCTTGTCTCTCGTTCCTTCTGTCTCCATTCCTGTCTAGTTAAGTTGCCATTTCTCTCTCTCTCTCTCTCTCTCTCTCTCTCTCTCTCTCTCTCTCTCTCTCTCTCTCTCTCTCTCTCTCTCTCTCTCTCTCTCTCTCTCTCTCTCTCAGTGTCTTTCTGCTTCTAATGGCTACAATCCTCTTTCTCTTTTTCGTCATTTCTTTTCTTCTATTCTTTTCCCTCCATTCTTCCCCTCCGTCCATCTCTCCCTCAATTGTCTTCAAGAGCCTCCTTCCTTTCGGTATTGCTTGAGCCAGTTTCTCTCTCTCTCTCTCTCTCTCTCTCTCTCTCTCTCTCTCTCTCTCTCTCTCTCTCTCTCTCTCTCTCTCTCTCTCTCTCTCAGGGACGTACCATGAAAAAAGGCTGCATTCAAATGAAATATTTCAAACTCTATACCCCAAAAATCTAAAAATGGATCTGTTTGAGTTCTGACAATCTTATTTTGAATCTCTCTCTCTCTCTCTCTCTCTCTCTCTCTCTCTCTCTCTCTCTCTCTCTCTCTCTCTCTCTCTCTCTCTCTCTCTCTCTCTCTCTCTCGTTATCTAGGGAGAGAAATCAGAAATATCCGGAAATTTTACGAAGTCTTACGTATTTCCTCGTGATGGCAATGCGTGATTTGATCGCATCCAAAAACGTGGAAAAAACAACACACTGACTACTTCTTTCTCTTCCTTCCTTCCTTTCATTTACCCTTACTAACAAACCGTGAGTGTGTGTGTGTGTGTGTGTGTGTGTGTGTCTCCATTAATGCCTTTCTGAAAAATTCACGCTTTGTTGACAAGAGTTCAGTTCACAATTGACAGAAAATAATGATTAAATTTCAGCTCTTTCTTCTGATCATGAGTGAAGAAAGTGAAGAAAGCAAATTAACAGTGATAAAAGATAGGAGTGAAGAGAATGAGGAGGAGCAGAGAGAGAGAGAGAGAGAGAGAGAATGACGTAGAGGTGCGAATGAGAAAGAAGAGAGGGTGATGAGGGAAATGAAATGGATAAAGAGAAAGAATAACGATTGGGGAAAGAGTCAAAGGATGGGGAAAAAAGAGAGAAGGAATGAAGGAATGGGAGAAAAATATGGGAATAAAGGAGAAGAGAGGGAATGTAATGACGGGGCGAGGAAGAGTGTTTTAATTTTAAAGTGAGATAAGGGGGAGAGGGGAATGCTGGGAAAGAGAAAGCACATAGGGGAGAGGAGAGGGGAATGTAGGGAGAGAGAACACTAAAATAAGGGAAGAAAAGAATGTGTGGAAAAAAAGAGGGCTATATATAGGTAGTAGGTGAAAGATAGAGAAGAATGAAGGGAGAAAATAAAGAAATCAAGAGTAGGAGGTATGATCAGGAGGGGAAAAGGGGATTAGAATAGTGAAACGAATAAAAAGGAACGCACAGAAAAGAAAAAAAGAAGTAAGGATGAGGACGAGAGGAAAAAATATATTATAGGAGGGAAAGAGGAAGGGAGGAGAGAAGGAAGCGAGAGATGCAATAAAGGAAAGGAGAGGATGTGATATTTCAAAAGGAAAAAAAGAGGATATGTCAGATTACATCACTGTTTTCCTAACGAGTTTTTAATGTTTGTCATGTTAATGAGTTTGGAACCTGTTTTTATTGCATCCTGCTACACTGTCTAATTATTTTGTCACCTTATGAGTATCAACTCTCCCTTTTTTTAGTCTAGTTCACATTTCATTTCTGTGTCTTATTGTCATTTTCTCGTACATATTTCCATCACATATTACTGCCTTGTCTTATTACTCTGTCATTGTTAGCATTAGTTTTTTCTTCCCTCAGATGCTATTTCATTTCTTTCGGTGTTTTATTGTATTGCACCCCGCTGGTATTGTATTTAATTTTACTTCTTTTGTAACGGATTATGCCATATTGTATTCTTTGTGGCTCTTCAGACTCCCATTTCACCCGCATATTCCTTTCAGTTCCTGCTTTTCCGCTGCGTCATTTATGTGGGTAGAGAAAGTTGTGGTTCACTGTGGCGCAAAGTCGAGTAACAAAGCCACACATTCCGTAACCTTTTATGGCCTTGGAGTGTTTACTGCACGGAGGGCACATGTGGCGGCCTGGTGTCCACAGTAACGATACCAAAACACGACTTGCCAGTGTCGTTTCCAAGTTGATAACTGTAAGCTACTCGCCAAGCTGGGATCCAGGACTGCGCAACTCCTTTGTACTGCATAAGTAGCTGAAGAAGAGCGCTAATTACTTTTGTTTTCTTACAAGCTCTTCGTCAAAATACCAGCTGATGTAGTCAATATAAAAAAAATGTAAATGCGAAAAAGTTAACATTAGTTGTTACAATTCTCCAATAACAAAGCCATATCTTTCAGCTCAACACAACAGGGATTTCTCTCTTATTAAGAATTATTCAAGTGTGACCGATAGATAATTTTGACTTTCATTTTCTTTGTTGCGGAAACGTAGTCATTTTCATCACGTCAGTATTTCGTATGTGTAAAGGTCATGTTTTGTACCCGAAGACAACTGGAACAGTTCTTACCCGAAGATGAGTTCCGACACATTATCTATTAAGATTTGTACTGTATTTCGACATTCACCACACAGCCTTCGTCTGCTCCCTCATGCCCACTTCAACTGGTGTACTTAGCGTGGATACAGAGGAGTACATTACGTGTGTTTGCTAACAATTTGACGATGAGCATTTACGTGAACCTGGAAAAAAAGAAGGCAATTAATGGCTCTTTTCAGGACACTAACTACTAGTGCACACAGTAAGTCTTTTTATTCTAAGTAGGCTGTTTTTATGTTAATAACGGCACATACGTTAATGAATTAATTACTGCCTTGTGCAGTGTATCACCACTGGTATTCAATACTTTCATACTTGTACCCTAGTCAACCTAAATGTAACGTAACTTAACATGATAATTCAACATAACTTAACCTAGTTTGATATGACTTTACATAAGCTAACGTAACATTGTCTAATTCAATTCAACTTAACCCAACCTATCGTAACCTACGTATAACTTAAACACGAAGAGAGAACAATGTAATCTAAACTCTCTTCCCTCAGTTTAAACCCATTTTTTCCTGTATAAATCCCCCTTCCCCTTTAAACTTTTTTCCACATATCGTTTGCATCATATTTTACTGTTCATTCCAATTATCGTACATTCCCGGCCGGCAGCAACAGCAGCGGCACCAGCTCTCGCTTCCTGTCGGCTTTTTAAAAAATGAGAGTAGCACAAAATAGTTTTTAACGCGTCCCGTCTGTCGGTGTTCTCTTTGTTTGAGGTGAAGCGTGAAGGACAAGCAGAAAACAGGTACGTTTGTTTGGCCTGCGGCGTGACACCTTCCTGATGGACCTCGCTGATCAGCCTTCACCGGGACACACTACGAACTGCGAACTCAACCAGGAAAACTTGCACCACTGGAAAGGTAGGAAAAAATCTTTAAAGCGAGAAGTGTGGAAAGGTGGAGGAGGAAAAGCGATAGCAGGAGAAGGAAGAACAAAAACGGCAACAAGAAGTACAAAAAGAAGAAAAGAAGCTGAAACAGAAGACGAAGAGGAACAAAAACAGCAAGAGCAAGAGGAAGAGAAGAATAAGAAAGAGGAGGGAAAAATGAAAGAAAAAAGAAACAAGACCAAACGGAAAGGAGGAATAAGGAGACAGAAGAAGGAAAGGAGTACGAAGAGAAGAACAGCAAAAAAAAAAAGAGTAGAAAATAGATAAACAAACCCGGTAAAAGAATAAAACAAAAAAGAAAGAGAAAAGACAATCTGACAAGGATGAGAGATAAAATATAAAAAGGTGGAGCAGATGAGAATGAGGTGGATAAGTTGAGAGGAGAAGAAGAAGTGGGGCGAGTAAGAGGATAAGGAAAAAGGATTAAGAATAGAAGAAAGAGGAGGAGGAGAAGGAGGAGGAAGAGGAGGAGGAGAAGAGTTGGGATTCGATATGTTCAGTTTGAGAGATCTATTTTTAACTTTCCCATTCTCTAGTTAATTAGCGGCGCTCCGGCTGGTTTGGTGATTAGGACGGTTAGGAGGTGAAAATGACCCTTAAGTGTAATCCAGAGAGAGAGGGGGAGAGAGAGAGAAAGAGAGAGAGAGAGAGAGAGAGAGAGAGAGAGAGAGAGAGAGAGATGGGGGGCGCATAGGAGCAATAATTCTAAACAAAGACAAGGGAAACACGCTCTAATGAGATAGAGTTTATTTGCTGTCGTAGAACGCATCAAGAGAGAGAGAGAGAGAGAGAGAGAGAGAGAGAGAGAGAGAGAGAGAGTTGGCTGACGCTAATATTCCGGCGTGGTATAGGAAGGCAAAGAGGAAGCGTAATGGCGTCGTAATTGAGAGGAAGTGGAGGGAAATGTGTAATTGGATTGAGGTGCTGAAGGGAAAGAAATTGATAGACGCCTCCTCACTCAAGTTTATGAATACGCTTATTGGGGATGGCAGGTCGATGTCATACAGAGAGAGAGAGAGAGAGAGAGAGAGAGAGAGAGAGAGTTGGCTGACGCTAATATTCCGGCGTGGTATAAGAAGGCAAAGAGGAAGCGTAATGGCGAGAGTAATCAAGAAATGTCACACTAAGGTACACCTGCACACACACACACACACACACACACACACACACACACACACACACACACACACACACACACACACACACACACACACACTCCATCTCACTTATCGCTCTGTAATCTAAGCACGCAACCATCCTACCCTCTCTCTCTCTCTCTCTCTCTCTCTCTCTCTCTCTCTCTCTCTCTCTCTCTCTCTCTCTCTCTTCCTTCCTTTGCCTCCGTCCTTCAGGCATTTTCCTCCTGAGAGAGTCCGCCCAGTTCTTGCCTAAATCGAGCTGCATAGACCAGATGCCTCACCCAACCATTCCCTTAGAGACGCAGACGAGGAGGAGGAGGAGGAGGAGGAATATACGGAATGCCTCACTGGACCTCATACATAATCAGGCTCGTGCTCTCTGCGTGATGCCATTTGTGATATTTATTTTGAGAACGTCCCTTAAATATGCGTCTCTTGGTGGTGGTGGTGGTGGTGGTAGTGGTGGTGGTTCGTCAGGATGTCTGAATATATTTTTCGTTACGACTCTTATTTTTATTTATTTATTTTTTTTTTTTTTGTCTGTTGGAAGAACATGACGGGTGTTAGTTTAATTTCGTTTTTGAGAGTCACGTGTGTGTGTGTGTGTGTGTGTGTGTGTGTGTGTGTGTCTTCCGTTGGTTATAATTTCCTGAAACTACAAATGGAAAGACACTCAAGAGAACTGTGTATTGCATTCCGAGACTCCCTGACGCTCCGCTAAACGATTCCTTCCTTCCTTCCCTCCTTCCCTCCTTCCTCCATCCCTCTACTTCCCTTCTTCCTTTCTCTTTCCTTCTACTCCCTCTTTCCTTCCTCCTTCTGTCTACCTCTCCTTCATTCCTCCTTGACTCTATCCTCCTTATTTCTTCCTCTTTCCATCCATCTCTCCCTATTCCTCCTTTTTTCTCTTAGTGTGTAAATGTTTTGTTTCTTTAATTGTTTTCCTCCTCTCTTTTCCCTTTTTTCTTCTTTTTATGTCTTTCTTCTTTACTCGTAGTTTTTCATATTCATCATCTCTTTCTCTCACATATTTCATTACTGCCTTATTATTCTCTTCCCATTTCGCATTTTTCATAATTCCTTTTTATCTTAACCATTCTCTCTCTCTCTCTCTCTCTCTCTCTCTCTCTCTCTCTCTCTCTCTCTCTCTCTCTCTCTCTCTCTCTCTCTCTCTCTCTCTCTCTCTCTCTCCTCTCTCCATTTCAACCCTTATCTTCTAACTTTCCCTAATTGCTCCCATCTTGTATCCTCTCCCTCTCCCTCCTTCCTTCCTGCTTCTCCCTCGCTCCATAACAGCACAGGTACGAGGTCGTTACTTCTCTCTTGTATTCAACGCAAATTTCGCCTCTTTCCCCGATCCTCTAAGTTGATAAAGCCACCCAATGCCTCAGTTTTTAATTGGGAATAATTTCAAGCATATTAGACAAATCGTCACTGCTATTAAGGTTGTTTCGTTCTGAGGCTGGTAGTGTTAAACGTGCTGGATTCTCAGGGAGATTGTATTCAAAGGCTTATGTTATTATTAGTCGGGTTTTTCAAGTGATATTTCTTTCCCATGGTGCATAATGTTTGGTGTATTATCACTAGACTTTTGAGAAACATTTGCAAACCTTCCACTAAACAATAACAGAGATCAAAGAAATTATACGTTTGGTTCTCATATGTGTGTGTGTGTGTGTGTGTGTGTGTGTGTGTGTGTGTGTGTGTGCGTGTATGTGTGTGTTTTTCTTGACCACAGTGCACTATCTTTTGTTGATTGTCACACGTTTGGAAGTCTCAATAACATCCACTATAACAAGCCCGTGATTTTTTTTTTTTTTAAGATTGTTTTCAAAAGCCAGGAAGTAAATAAGTCTTAATTCTCATTAGTATAATTATTCCTCTTGGTGCATAATGCTTGATGAATTATCATTAGAATCAGAAAAAAAAGTCCATCTTAACTTCAGTATCATCCTCTAGAAACTGTTTGAAATTTTTGTGGATTATTTCTAAAAGCCATAAGAAAAAAAAAGTTCAGTTCTCATGTTTTTCTTTTTTCGAATTTGTAGATGAAAACGTTGGTAAATTACCACTAAAATCAATAAGAAACCCTTGGATGCTTCAGTCACGAAAATCAGACCTTGAAAATATTTGGTATTGCACGGAGAAATGTTTTAGAGTGTGCACTTTCCTCTCACTACTACTACTTTTACTAATACGACGAGTGGCTCAAAATATTAAAGCACCCTTGCAAGCGTCTATACGTAGTGTCCAGCAGTCCCTGTTTACCCTTTCATTAATGGGATGCATTTTTTACCATGAGTTTTGGGCATGATTAGACGATCTATAGAGGTCAGAAATCATTAGTTAGAGTCCTCAGTGTTTTTTAATCCCCCACCATAAGTTACTGAAGCTGTATAAAATCACCATATAGTAATTAGAATAGATATGAAAACGTGTCATAGTACTGAAGAAGTAAAAATATAAGTGGTTTGAGACAAGAAGGTAATAACGAGTGCCTATTTTTCTCTCACCACCGCTAGTACTGTTAATGGGATGACACTTCAATAAAAGAAAATAAAAACTCATAGAAGCCTTAATGACATCCACAAAAGCCTGTTAAAAGTAGTAAGAGGTGGCAAATTGCTGAAGAGTGTGTACTTTCCTCTCACCACTGCTGTTACTGTTGCTGCGATGACTGCCGTTGTCTCTACCTCCACTCTTAAGGGGATGAAGAAGTTTGCAGCAAGTTCGCTCTTGGATTTCGCCTTCAGCAAGATTCTAAAAAGTCCAATCAGGTGTTCGTGGCAAAATTGTTTGTGCACTCTTTCCTCCTCCTCCTCCTCCTCCTCCTCCTCCTCCTCCTCCTCCTCCTCCTCCTATTCTCCTTTTCATTTTCATTTTACTCTTCTCCGTCAACACCCTTTTAGTTTTCTTGCTCCTGTTTCTTTTCTTCCGCCGCTTTCTTCTCTGTCTTTTCCCTTCATCCTCCCTTTTTTTTCTTTTTCTACTCCTACTACTACTACTACTACTACTACTACTACTACTACTACTACTACTACTACTACTACTACTACTACTACTACTACTACTACTACTACTACTAATCCTTCTTCTCCTTCGTTTACTTCTTCTTTTTCTTCTTCTTCTTCTTCTTCTTCTTCTTCTTGTTCTTGTTCTTCTTCTTCTTTTCTCTTTCTTCTTCTATTTTCTTCTTTAATACCTTCTGTACGCCATGGTCTATTTCTCTTCCTTTTATCAATTTATTTTTTTCCACACAATTCATTTTTCCCTCGTGTTCTTATTCTTTTCATTCTCGTCATTCCATTATTTTCTTCTTTTCTTCCTTTCCTCCATATCGTTTTAGGTTCCTTCTTCTTTTTCTTCTCCACTTGATCTTTTTAATCCAATTTTCCTTCCAAGTTTTATTTCTTCTTTAATTTTCTTGCGTTTTATCTTTTTCTTCTTCTTGCAGCGTTTCAAGAGAGACATACAAGTTAATTCCCCAAATCCCCCCCACCTCTCTCTCTCTCTCTCTCTCTCTCTCTCTCTCTCTCTCTCTCTCTCTCTCTCTCTCTCTCTCTCTATCTATCTATCTATCTCTATCTATCTATCTATCTATCTATCTATCTGTCTATCTATCTAACCATTTATCTATCTATTGTTCTATCTACCTCTATCTCTTTCACCTATATATCGTAGCTCTATATTTTCTGTTTTTATTACTGTTTGCATTAATGTTTTTCCCTCCTTGTCAACAAATGTGTGTTCTATTTTTGTTTTGTGAGCGACGTGAAAATGTTCAAGTATTTATTTCACATTATGTCTTTTTGAGACTTGTTTCTTTCTGTTTTAATTCTTGTTTTCCTCAGGCTTTGCGCTACATTTTCATATATATTTTTTTTAGTGTGGAAGTTTTGATTTTTTTTTTTTTTTTCCTGTTTTTGTTTTCAGGCGCTACGAGTGTGTCGCAATGCTTGGTTGTTTTATTTGTACTCTAAATATCGGGTGTTATTTGGAACGTTTGCCAATTATTTTTTATACGCTTCGTAATTGCATTCTTCTTTATTATTAACCATTCTTTCTACCTCATTTATTCTTTTATATAATTGTTCCCCACAAAGATATAAAAGGAGTAAAAATGCGATATATGTAAGAGCTATTCTTAATATTTTTTTTTTCTTTTGCTTTTGTGTATTTCATGTGATTTGTTGTTTCTGTCTTATTAATATTCAGTTTGTCACATTTTATTCATATAATTTCTTAAAAATAAGTGGGAAGAAAACAAGGAAATAAGTGTAGTTATTTAGTTACTCTGTTCTTTTTTACTTTTCTTATTTTTTTCTTTTACTCTATTTCAAATTCATATCATTTGTCATTTTCAAGTTTTCCTTTACCTCGAAAACCTGAATTGCTGCAAACGTTCCTTCTTCTGCATTATCCCCCATTCTCTCTCTCTCTCTCTCTCTCTCTCTCTCTCTCTCTCTCTCTCTCTCTCTCTCTCTCTCTCTCTCTCTCTCTCTCTCTCTCTCTCTCTCTCTCTCTCTCTCTCTAATAGTTTCACATGCAGCATTTCCTTTGTTGTAAATCCTCACTTAAAAGGTCGTCTTATATTTTAATTATTCTCCAGATTCCATTATATTCTTCCTCTTTTCTTTGCCAGCGACTTTTGACATTTTTAAGAGGTCGGTACGAGAGAACACGTAAAGAATTTAAATTACTCCCTCGCATTTTCAATTACTTCTTCTGGACACGCAACTAGGAAAAGAAACCAGCCATTTTTAGAGAACACTTACCTTGAGGGGCCTTTCTCTTTTATCCCCACCAGCGAATGCATTAGATAGATAAGGAATCACGATCAAGGCTTCAAGATCTCTGAGCAAACCACCGGTGAAATAAAGACGGGGCAAAAAGAGGAAAAGAAAGTTTAAGTATTTGCTTCTCACGCTCCTTTTGGCGGCGCGGATAAGCATAAACATCACTCAAGTTTATCGTCTCGTTTAGCAACACGCGGCGTGGCTGAGCAGCAAGCAGGCAGATATTGCAAGACGAAGGGAGTGTGAGACAAAGGAGTAGAGAGAGAGAGAGAGAGAGAGAGAGAGAGAGAGAGAGAGAGAGAGAGAGAGAGAGAGAGAGGGGAAAAAACAGATATTAGGGGAAAATTTTGTCTACAACGAGCCTTTCATATACCACGTAAGAGAGAGAGAGAGAGAGAGAGAGAGAGAGAGAGAGAGAGAGAGGGGGGGTGGTACAAACAAGACCATTCCTGCACGTCCTCGAGGCAGGTGGACCGGCGAGACCACGTTGGTGTCCTAGGCGTCCTCAGGGAGCCACTCGTCCTCTGTAAGTCTCGCGAGGAATTATGGAGGAATTCGTGCGTCCTCGATCCAATGAAATTTTACGGCGCCTCCTTTTATGAGGGAAATAATACCGCGGCGCCGGAACGCGGGACACCCCTGGAAGTGATTCAGCTGATTTGTAATAGACCATATTTGTGCGTGCTAAAAGTTTACTGCTGTTGCTGCTGCTGCTTCTACGCCTCCTACAGGAAACTTGTTATAATATTGACTGTTTCATGCTCTCTCTCTCTCTCTCTCTCTCTCTCTCTCTCTCTCTCTCTCTCTCTCTCTCTCTCTCTCTCTCTCTCTCTCTCTCTCTCTCTCTCTATCTCTAAGAACCTAAGACCTTAACATACAAAGTTAGCAGAAAACACGTAGGCCTATACGAGTTTCGGACGTGCTTCTTACTGGAAACTCATTAGAAGAGAATGTTTATTAATGTATTTTTTAAGACCGTAATAATATGACCCCAAAAAAATCTACAAGAAGTTTAGTAGGCCTAGTCACTATATCAAACTAAATTTCTATCCGTTTATCACCGCACCCATGAATTCATATATTCTTTTGCCTTTTAATGATTTGGTTAGTAGAGAATGAGGAGTAAGGAGGAAACAGTTGATGTAACTAGATTATTTTCTTTAGCTCTTCGTCTCCTACGTTGAGGTGAGTATCATATGCACTATTTTTGGGTGTATTTACCAGGGGTGTGTTTATCAGACAATGTATAGTAATGGAGTGAAAGTTTAAGTAGCAAGTAGGTTTATTTCAAGGTGTTATTTCTCTACATTCTTTGGTGAAGGCCTTTATATTAGTTTGATTTATTAGTTTTCTTTACGCTCAGGATTTGTTCACGACACATCAAACAAGGCAGAGAAGATCGGTCTGGATGAGAGTTCTATATATAACGCTGCCAACTTTTTGTGCCGAGGAAATATTGGCTCTTCTTATCAAAGACTTGTTCATCAGATCCCGAAGAACCCTATAACATTCCGACCTCTTTGTTCTTCCAGGGCAATGAGGAGCAAGAAAAGGAGGAAGAGGAGGAGGAGGAGGAGGAGGAGGAGGAGGAGGAGGAGGAGGAAGATGAGGAGGAGGTGGAAGAGGGGGAGAAGGAGCATCTTGCGTCTCCCCAAACAAACCGCATTTTCCGCATATTTCGTACCGTTGTTCTCCTTTTCTGTCTTTAGGAAGGGAAGGGAAAAATTTCATCCGCGTCTTCAGAAAAAAAAAAGAAGTTTGCCATAAGTCGCCTCCAGTGAGCGGCGCGAGAGTGTTTCCTGCGGCCATTCAGGGAGCAGAGTGACAGCTGGCCGCCCTTTGTTGGAGTTTTGGCCTTTTAAGGGGAGAAGTAAGGAATTGGAGACCCAGAGAGAGAGAGAGAGAGAGAGAGAGTCGAGGATGGATTGCAGATGACAGAGGGACAAGGAATGGGAGGGAAGCAAGAGAAGCATAAATGACTTAAAAGACAAAAGAGAAGGGAGGGATGAACATGAATAAAGGATAGCTAAGCGAGTGAATGGAGGAAAAAAGAGAGACACTTGCGTTGTATTTGGCAAACAGACGTGAATATTCAGTATAGATAAGACTTAAATCTATCCATGGAAATTAATTCAGATGTAAAATGCACGTTTTCATCTTCCTGTCTTTCACTCACTCGCTAGTTAAAGAGAGAGAAAAAAAAAAGAACCAGACATTCTCATAAACTTTTATTCGCTTAAACTCAATTACTCATCAAATTAACGAGTCTAGTCCATCATTCCCAAGGCGACTTACCTGCGAGGAGAGACCGAAGGAAAGAAGGAAGGAAGAAAGAAAGTTAATGGTTAAATTTATTCTTCATCTCATCGCCCTGGGAGTCACATTTTCTTCCTGCGAGGAGAGATAATGAGGGCTCGGTATCTGGAACCTCTCCCGCTGGTTTGGCGCTTGTAGGACGCTTCTCAAGGTGCAATGAACGTGACGAGTTACATAAAGAAAATATGAGGCACGGGTAGAAAAACAATACAATTTATGAAAATTTGCATAGATCCTTAAATTGCTATAAAGGACTTGGAAGTTTTGCCGCTGGTTAGACACTTAGAGGACGCTTTGTGCAGGCAAAATCTCAGTAATGATCTGCAGTAGTAATAAAAACTAACTCTCTATATTACTTTCTTACACTGTTCGAACGTTTGGTCAAGATGAAGTGTGAAATACATGAGGTAAATAGGATGAAGAGCAAAGTATAGTGTCAAAACAACGAGAAAAATAGATTCCAAAGGATTACAGTGGATTTCAAATAGCAGTAAACACTTGGATCCTCACTAGACAATTTGATATCATCGCTTTTCTCTACACAAACACAAACTTTGGCAATCTCAGAGCAAGGGATACTACAGGATAAAGGAGAGGAACAACGTGCAATCCAAGGCTATCGTTGTCTGTTGGGGGAGAGTGTAACAGCTTCCTGGTATTATATGGTAATGTGCTCGGCGTACAGTGTAAGTAGAGAGTTAGTGTGCAGATAAACGTGACCATGAGCGTGTGAGAGTCTCTGTAAGTACACCTGGAATAGAAAACGTAAGTCAAGGTGAATCAAGGCCGAAATTACGTACAAGCAACACGCGTCATGTTTAGGTGGAAATATTACCTTGCATTGCCCGCAGGTGAACTAATCTTGGCCAGACAGTAAAAGTCACTCGCCTTGTCTTGTACTTCGTGGCTGTAAATCCAAGCCGTCTCAGGGGAAACGTTATGTCTTGCCAATTAATCTAAAACTTAATACTACCTGAGTAGAATGTCAGTGGGAACTAATTGCTCTTATTAGAAAATACATCCTCTTACTCTCTCCTACTATTCCTACTCCTCGCCGCGCCCCAGTAAGCAGGTGACACAAACACAGCGTCATTACCAGGGGAGATAGAAAGGCATAGTCAGGCAACAGTGGCGGGAACAGCATCACGAAGACCATTTAAAGCTTATTACGGAGAATTTGTGTTTTGATAAAGTGAGAGATCGAGTCAGAAGGGCATGTCTAATGAGTGTGAGTGTGTGTGTGTGTGTGTGTGTGTGTGTGTGTGTGTGTGTGTGTGTGTGTGTGTGTGTGTGTGTGTGTGTGTGTGTGTAATGATGATACTCGTAATAATTAAAATGAACATCTTTCCTCCTATAAATTATAAGTGAAAGAGAAAAACTAAATAGACAAAAATAAAAGAAAATGATATAAAGTCTTTTCTTCTTTCGTGTACCTCGGGAAAGGGTTCTTGCTCTCC
>NC_059277.1:2965000-2975000 GCF_017591435.1 Portunus trituberculatus
CCTCGTTTTCCGGTTCCTTCCTCTCCCACCTTCTCTTCTTTCCACCTCGAGTAGTATATCCCCCGAAGGATGCGAGGTTCTTGTCTTCCTTCTTGTCCGCTGCCGATGTCTGTGAAATAGTTTGTTTGGAATGTAAGGAAAAAGCCGATGACAAAATGCTAGACTTCCACCTAACCATTCCATCCCCTACCCTGTCCCTTCCCTCCTCTTGGCGCTGTTATTGCGTGACCGTTGAGTGGCATAGATTTCGGCACTTTTATTAAAGGGAATTTCAGTCTTACCACTCACTTACTTGGCTGCCTGAGCGATTTTTCATGGTGGTATTATTCAGTTGTTGTCACGTAGACCAGGGCCGCAGAAGGAACGGTTTCAACGGTTTCTGATAAGCACGCTAAACATTAATGTCGATTGGCATATTTTCGCGGTTTTTAATGTCTATATTTACTCCTTGTATCGTGTGATAAAGGCTGGTTTTGCGTGTTAGGGGGTAATGTGGATGATTTGTTACGTGCTGCTAAGTGGGGCAAATATGTAGGTAGATTGGTAGAAAGGTGGGTTGGTAAATAGGTGGATGGATAGGTAGATAAACAAATTGATTGGTTGATTGCTTGATTTATTGACTAATCTACTTACCTAGCTATCTACTTATCTATATATCTATCTATCTATCTGTTTATCTATAGATAGATAGATAGAGAGATAGATAGATAAGTAGATAGATAGGTAGGTAGATGTGTAGATAAACACATAAATGAAAATATACATTTCTAAGTAGGTAGGGAAGGCATGTAGCTAATGCGATAGATAATAAAAAGATACAATACACCTTTCGCATCTTTTGATATTCTTTTAAAGTACAGCTTATCGTAGATACCTCTGATAACAACAACGGGAAACATAATTAAACAAGGAAGATTAAAAAGAATGATATCTCAGCCACATTACTGCAGTCCAACATAATTATTTCATAAACCATGAAGCACATGAGGTAATTAGCCGGTGAACTAAACACAGATTTATAACATGATTTAAATAAACTAAGCGTCCACTCGCACCGTACGTACGTGCATACATAGGCCTAATCTTGTAATATCACTCTATGAAGAGAATACGAAATTACCACACATCGGGTGAGGCAAAGAGATAGCAGTGTAATTTGCGAGTGTTGTTGCGAGATCAGCGTTCCCCTTCATAATAGGATGAATGCGAAATCTCTCGAAATATTATTCGATACCATTGGATTTGTTAGGCTCTACAGTGGGACACAAAGGTCGGCGGCGTGTTGCTGTGTCTTGATCTCATCATAATGTTTTGTGCCGCTCGTTCCCTCTTTGTCACTGCGCGCTAGATAATTAATGAAAAAAATGGATGAAAAAGCTCTTGGAATTCGGGTTTGCACGCCGTAAAGCGAAATGTATGGCAATTACTTAAAAAAAAACTGGTAGGAAAATAAGAAACTTAACTGGAATATTTGTTGTGTGCTCGTCAGACACAGGTCCTAGGAGAAAAGTGCCTTTAAGTCGCTTGAAAGCACTGCAAATATTCCTAATTTTTTGTGTCGACTCCAGCAAGTGTTGTCTAGCCAGGCACGAAGCCTCGCCGACTCCACCAGCGCCATGAACCTGCCGAGGGAAGTGCAAGCTCCACCAGAAACGCCTGGAAACTAATTCATCCCTGCCGAGAAGCAACGACCTGGCGGGGATGTATGATCCTATTAAAACCAACCACTTTTACCGGCTACCACCAACGCGGGTTGTCGGCAGTGGCGGCGACGGTGGCGGCGGAGGGGGTGGAAACAGACGGTGTGGGCGAGAGTGTTGAGTCAAATAATTAGGTCGTGTTGGACTCAGACGACTGAAAGATGAAGAGTAGCGTCTTCAACCAGCCACCGTACCTCTCAGTGGCCCTTCCCAGTGGACGATATCCTTCAGAATGCCACTTAAATCCTCTCAAAGCCCCCCTGAGCCTTTTATGACATGTAGGGCCCAGGCAGGGACTGCTCTCCCACCTCGTAACAAGCTCGTCTCATTCTTAGACTCAGAATCCCTAACACACTGGAAGTATCAGTGGAAGCGCCACCTCGCATCTCACACTGACCAAATCTCCATATCCTCTTCGTCTTCCTCTCCCTCCGTCAAGGCCTCAGGTCAAGCAGGGGATGTAGAGGATAAGAGGAGTAACGGCGTCTTCTTTATCAGGCTGCCCCTTTGTTGGCCTTACAGAATGAGATTTTCATGAGAGGGGAGCGGAAGGTGGAGGGAGTCGAGATGCTCTTATCTCTCTGCCTTTGACATGCTAATATAAGTGTCATTTCTTGTTTGTTGCTGGAAAAGACACGTTATAAACTTGTTTTTGTGAAATACATATGTTAGATGCGTATTTTACTTCCATTGATAATTAAAGTTTCTCTTCTTTATATACCTTTTTTTTTAAATCCACGTTTTGCTGTTGCTTCTACGAATGTGTTGAAGAAATAAGTCATTATTTGATAAGTGTTTGAAATATATGTTCTACTCGTAATTTGTAAGAAGAGAAATTATTTAGAAATACACCTGCCCCTGTTTCAAGGATATCGAATAGTATCATAAATCACTATATTTCATTAGTTGATTAACGATACATCATTCTTATTATTCTCATAGCTATTGTAATCATAACTGAACCTCTTGCAAAATACATTTTCCACACCTGTTCTCATTGCATCAGAATCACTATTCTTCATCTACATCAGGAGAAATTCCGCCAAACTCTGCATCCCTTTGGCCGGTATTCTGAAACGCTCATTTATCTTAACATGACTGTTTTCATTGTCACAAAAAGAATGTATTTCCTGGTAATAGCGTAGAAATCTTGTTAATCTGTCTCTATAAGTATAGAAAATTCCCTGAAACCCTGTGTAGCTCCAGCTAGAGCCTTTAGAATGTAGAGGAGGTGCAGTACCGAAGTGTTTCTTAATATGACCCCCTGCAGACGATAACTGTTTTCCTTCTCTTTATGTTTGCAGTAAGAACAACAAGGTACTTTATATTCAGAGACCCCAAAGTCGAGGCGTCGATTGGGGCCGCGCCTCGCCCCACCTTTAGTATTCCCAGTGGATAACAAAACTATTTAACTTTAAATTAGTTTCTCACCCGAAAGTAAGAAAGTGGAACAACAAAACATAAATACATCCTTCGCTCTCTCGACTCGCTCCTCACTCGGGGCAAAAAATCCATCTCACTCCAGCTCTTTCCTGTGTCTATGTACTTCACCTCCTTTTCTTCTTGCTTTATCTCTTGCTCTATCTTCAGGAAGCTGACCAGTAGCCTCTCTCTCTCTCTCTCTCTCTCTCTCTCTCTCTCTCTCTCTCTCTCTCTCTCTCTCTCTCTCTCTCTCTCTCTCTCTCGGCACCAAAGCCACCTTCATTTCCACCTTTTCTTACGTTTCCTCCTTTTTTTCTCTCTCTCACCCTCATTTCTTACCCTCTCTCCTCTTCATTCTCGTCCTCCTCCTTCCTTTCCCTCACTTCCTCCTTCCTTCCATCAGAGAAACAAGACACACACACACACACACACACACACACACACACACACACACACACACACACACACACACACACACACACACACACACACACACACACACACACACATACACTTAGCGACACTTTCTGATTCTTTAGTGCCCCGTTTTTCGTGTAATGCCCCAAGTGTGCCCCGCCCCATTTCCGGTTCCCGTCCACCCTTCGCTCCCTTCCTTCACTCCCCTCACTCCTGCTTCCTCCTGAGCCTCCAGAGAGTTGTCGGTGAATTTTTCTCATTTTTCGGCGTTTCGACAATAAGAAGGATAAAGATGTGAGTGATGAGAGAGATGGATGAGGGTTTTTTTCGACATTTGCAGGTGAATAGAATGAATAAATGATGCAGGAAGAGGGTTTGGTGTAGGTGATAATGGTGTTAGATAAGGTAAAGAGTGTAAGAATGTAAACTCGTGGAAGAATAATGTAGTAAAACCAAAAGCATAAAATAAGAAAGGATATTTTTCGACTTTTCCTAGTTAGTGTAAGAGATAAATAAATGGGGCAGGAAGAAAGCTGGTGTAGATGAAAAAGATGATAAAATAAAAAAAGAAAGAATATAAGAATACCAAGTCATGTAAGAATAATGTAGCAAAACCAAGACGTAAAGAAAAAAAATGGATAGAAGGATAATTTAGAGAAGATGGCAAAATCGATAACGATGATGAATAAGATGAAGAAAGTGAAAAATGCAAAGTTAGAATGATAGTGGAAGGTAAATAAGACAAAGAAGCTGAGAGATACCAAGAAGAAAGATGATAAAAAGTAATGATGATAATGATAGATAAAGAGAGAAAGCGTATGAAAATATAAGCACATTGAGAGATTAGTGGAAGAATAATATAGAGAGAAGAAGCTGCGGAATATAACGAAAGAAAAAGAACATTTGAAGAAAGAATCATGAAAAATTAGGAAGCGAAACGATCCAACAGAAAGTGCAAAGTCTAATGAAAGAATAATAGTGTGTGACAAAGATGAAAAGGAAAATGGAGAAAGACAAATAGAAGGAAGTAATAGTGGAGGCAAAAAACGAGGTAAATGAAGATGGTGGAATGGATTATGATGAAACAGTAGAGAGGAATGTAAAAATGCAAAATCATGAAGAAATTAGTGAGAAGATAATTTAGTAGAGAGAGAGAGAGAGAGAGAGAGAGAGAGAGAGAGAGAGAGAGAGAGAGAGAGAGAGATTACACGCCGAGGCAGGAAGAAAACGAGGTAAGCAAGTCAAGTTCTATTTCAGAGGAAACTCACCAATTTGTGTCACCGGTTAAGAAATCCAGTTACTCAACCAAGATAAATGGACTTGCCTATCTTCGTTTTCCTTCCTTCCTTCTTCTTTGTGTCCTTTCCTTCCTTCCCCTTGACACACACACACACACACACACACACACACACACACACACACACACACACACACACACACACACTATAATCTTAGACACGTTATTGAGCCATACAGTCTCTCTCTCTCTCTCTCTCTCTCTCTCTCTCTCTCTCTCTCTCTCTCTCTCTCTCTCTCTCTCTCTCAAGTGACGCATTATCAAACACATTTTTTTACATAAGATGGCGAGGAATGCAATAACGCGTTTTGAAGTTATTTTAAGTATCGCCGGCTGGTCCTGTTACGATGTTAGATTACTGTTATCATGAATTTTTAGAGGGACGATCACAGGATGAGGATGAGGAAGAAGAGGAGGAAGAGGAGGAGGAAGTGGTAGCGGTGGTGGTGGTGGCGGTGGTTGGTGGTGGTTGGTTGGTGGTGGTGGTGGTTAGGTTTCCCTTATGTCTAACGGAAGGACTTAGGTGACAGGCAGTATTTCCCTTCTTGAATTGCACCCTACGTCATATTTACTTCACGGTAACTCAAAACGCCCTCTCTCTCTCTCTCTCTCTCTCTCTCTCTCTCTCTCTCTCTCTCTCTCTCTCTCTCTCTCTCTCTCTCTCTCTCTGGGTGTGTTTGTGTGTATGTGTGCATTTCTCTCTAATGTCTGCTACTGATGAGTAACGACAACCATAAAACATGCACGCTACATCACAGCTCATGGATGTGTTTGTTTATATTTATGTGTGTATGTATGTGTGTATTTATACTATATCACATGTCCCCCTCTCCTGTTGTTTATATGTTCACCATCATTTTTTTCTTTCATTATTTTTTTTCATCTTATTTTTCTTCTTTTTATACTCCCTCATATATCAATCATAATTATACCTTTCTTCCTCCTCCCTTCCTAATCATCCCTCTCCCTTCTCTACTCTTACCCCTTTATCACCCTCCCCTCACCTCTATCCCCCTTTTTTTTGTCTCCATTCCTCTTCATGATGCCTCTCGTCCCTTTCCCCTTTTTCTTTATCTTATTCATTCATTTATCTTAACTCTTTCTTACCTTTTTACCCGTTCGTTTCTCTTACCTTTCCTTTCAATCATGCTTTTTCTTGTCTCCTCTTCTTCCTTCGACTCAATTATATCTTTCTCTCTTTGCTCTTTCCTCTTTACCCAATTTCCTATTTTTTTTCCCATCCATCCATCATTCCCTTTCCTCCCGCTTCCTTTTCATCATGCTTCTCCTTCCCTTTCCCCCCCTTGGCCTTCCTTCTCTATCTCACTCGTTCCTTCCTGCGGCAAACATCACTTTTACCTTCCATTTCCTCCCCCTCTCCTTCAGTGTTCCCTAGTTTCCTGCCGCCGCTGACCACGACCTTGGTGGGACCAGCTGAGGACCTCACCACCTACCCGGATCCCAACACAATCTTTACGCAACAGAACAACACGGAGCTTCGATCGCAAGTGGGCACAACAGCGGTACTTCACTGTATAGCGCACAACGTTGGAGAGAACACGGTGAGTAGGAGAGTGAGAACGTTACTGGTAGTGGTGGGTGGGGAGAGATGGTGATAGACTGTAACGAGAGGTGTAAGAGGGTGAAATGGTGTTAAAGTAGGGAGAGAAAGAGGAAATAGGAGTAGAAGGAGGAGGAAGAGGAAATGGAGGAGAAGGTGTGAGATGTAGAGGGAATGTATTAAGTTTATGTTGTCTTTAGTGTGTGTGTGTGTGTGTGTGTGTGTGTGTGTGTGTGTGTGTGTGTGTGTGTGTGTGTGTGTGTGTGTGTGTGTGTGTGTGTGTGTGTGTGTGTGTGTGTTTGAAATTAAGCAGAACATTAGGCCTACGCAAAACTTAAAGAAATATTTGACATGCCAACTAAACACACACACACACACACACACACACACACACACACACACACACACACACACACACACACACACACACACACACACACACACACACACACACACACACACATCAAAGCCCGTCAACTTAGTAAACACTCACACATAAAAAAAAGAAACTTAAGATAGACATAAACGAATCTACATAAATCGAAGAAGGAGCGAGAAAGACAAACTACATAACTGTATTACCAAGAGAATGAGGGAAATTTCGCTCTTGAGTACACTAATTAAGTCCATTGAAGCTTCCAGTCTTCGAACTAATTAATGTGTCACCAGAAGCAAGTTTGTGGAGGCAGGACTAAGTAACTCACACCCGCCTGCCGTGAATCAGTGGCGAATTGTGCACATACACACTTTGCTGCTAATGAAGCTGTGCCCTCGTGGTGCCGCTGCAGTGATGGATGTGGCATTAGCAGTAGAGTAGTAGTGATGGTGGTTGTGGTGGTGGTGGCAATAGTAGCAGCAGTAATAGTGGTGTCTTTAGTCGTCAATATCAGAGTGGTGTTTCAAAATTAAGCTTAATTTTTTTTTCTTGCAATAGTGTGTAGCTTTTTTTCTCTCTTATTTTCTATTGGCGGCAGGAATGATAGTAGTGAAAGGGTGAGGAACAGTAATAAAAGTCGGCCACCTTAGAACACTGATGGAGAATAATAGATCTTTACGCAAACTAGAATAACGAAACAAGTATTAGAGAACATCTGTCAGTTCATCTGAAATAAAAGTCCTGGCATTAATAGTACCAGTAGTAGGAGGATGAATAGTGATATAGAGTCATCCATAATAATGTGATAATAGAGAAACACAAATTAAGGTGTGAAAATACTGACATACAATACTCAGAACATACATCCGTTTTCATACTAGCAGAGTGTACGTGTCTTGCGTTGCTCCGAGAGCGACAAGGGTTCAGAATAAAAGTGCTTTTGATATCGGAGCAACAATATAAAGCAATAGTACATGAGACGTCAGTATTCCACTATCACACAAGAGTAATGTTTATTTTCATTTGGAATCACTCTGCACGGATCTTGTCTCGCAGCAGGGATGAATGTTGCAACAGAAGTAATACCAGTGACAACACTAGTGCAATATTATGAAACATTGAACTTAAACTTAAACATAAAAATTACTTTTGTATACAATTACAAAATCAATACTTCCTTCAGAAAAGAGAGTAAGTGCAATAGTACACTAACACTATTAACTGTGTACTTTAAAAAGAACAATAAATATGAACCATTACAAACAAGAGCATCAAAATTAACTGATGGTGAAATAACAAAAATGTAGAACTTAATAAGAAAACAAAATAATTGCAGTAATTGTAACATCAGTAGCAGAGTAGCAACGTACTTAATTAACGATACCCAATATGGAACTTCACAAACAAGAACATCGAAATTACGTCTCCATGTAATAGAACGCAGAGTGTCTTTTTTACTTGGAGCAAGCGAGCACCAATACCTGCTCCTCGCCGCATCCATTATGAAAATGAACCATAACTAGGGAGACAAGCGAAAAAAGGAAGGTTGCCGGTATAAAAGACGGTGTCCATAGGTATGAAAGGAGGTCTGAGGTACCTTTTTTTCCCACACGAGAGGTGAGCTCAGGTAATGTTTCGTGATAATGGGAAAACACGCCCACTCAACGACCCCCATTCATTTTTTTCCTGATTACGGACCGCCTTAGATTACTCTGTAAATAGACCCTTGTTTTTTGTGATACCGTCCAGGCGGTGACTTTAATATCGCGTTGCATCGTTATAGCTAACTTATTTTTAGTGTATGAGAATTTCTGAAAGACCTAACCTTGAATTTTTTTTTTCCTCAGTCATAAGCCTCATTAGATTGTTTACTAAAGAGATCTGCGTTTTTTCCAATAATGTTTAAGCCATAACCTTAATATCTGGCCCTCTTTCACTGCTACAAATTTATTCTTATTTTTTTTATTTGTGAATCACATGGCCTTAATTTATCTTTAATTAGGAGCCTGTTTGGATTGTTTCGTAAAGAGGTTCTGTTTTTTTTTTTTTTTTAATAATGCGGGAGCTGTGACTTAAATATTTTAATGTTGTGTCGCTGGTACAGACTTGCTTTTCTTTTTCATGATTTACCTCTGCCACCAATTAAGTTTAATATGTAGGTTACTTATCCTTCATTTACTTCATTTTTTTTCATATACCACTTGATTGAACTACTTATTAAAATTCCTGCTCTTCATTTTAACTCATTTTAGTTATTTTACTGCATTTGTTACTGAGTTTAACCACTGCTCTAAATTTCAAGCTTACTTTTACCTTTATTTTCTTTATGCAGTTTTTCTTCACTGGTGGATATGATGAATAATCCAACACAAGAGTAACGATTTGGCAAAGATATATACGTCTGTTTCAATAAGTTTCAGGATAGTGGTTGGTACACAAGGTAACACGTGAATTATGAGTGTGCTTCCCTTGAACTTCCTCCCCATGGCCTCTGCACTTGAAATTTTCATTAACAACATTGTACATGCACCACAAAATATTACCGTCATTCCTCTCCTTATAGCGCTGTTAATTCAGTATTTTTCCTATTACACAAAGAAGAAATATTGCCTGTAAATATTCTCTAGTTTGCGTTACCTAGGTGCTTCGAATACCTGGCAAGATTATCTAATTAATGAGCTTCCGTTTACCTGTTCTTGGCGCCGAGCAAACCTGGGGTGAAAGGAGCCAGTGAACACTCCGGTGATTCTTTTCTGTGTGCTATTGTGCGCTATTGTTGCAGTGTTGCGGTGGTGCTATTGTTTGTGGTGATGGTCTTGGGGGTGGTGGTGGTGGTGGGGGTGGTGCTAGTGGTGGTAGTGTTTGACAGATGCAAAAAAAAAATGGTGTCGTGTTTGGAATTAGTATTGCATGGTGTGTGTGTGTGTGTGTGTGTGTGTGTGTGTGTGTGTGTGTGTGTGTGTGTGTGTGTGTGTGTGTGTGTGTGTGTGTGTGTGTGTGTGTGTGTGAGAGAGAGAGAGAGAGAGAGAGAGAGAGAGAGAGAGAGAGAGAGAGAGAGCGAGAGAGAGAGAGAGAGAGAGAGAGAGAGAGAGAGAGAGAGAGAGAGAGAGAGAGAGAGAGAGAGAGAGAGAGAGAGAGAGAGAGAGAACATGTGTGCGTGCAATACCTTTTTGTTTATTAGTGAGTTACGGGGCAATGATGATGAAGTGTATATTTGTGAGTGTTTG
>NC_059277.1:2980000-2987500 GCF_017591435.1 Portunus trituberculatus
AAAAGTTATATTGCTTAGTTAGAATTCCCCCGAGGTCAGGTGTGCTGTATTACCTGTTCCTCCTTACCTGTAATTTAGAGAGTTAAAGGTGAACTTGACCGCGTTCCTCTGCAGGTGTCGTGGATCAGGCGCCGCGACTACCACCTTCTCACGGTCGGTTCGCAGGCCTACAGCAGCGACGACAGGTTCCAGGTGCGCTACATCAAGAATGAAAACGTGAGTACACCTGAAGTTATTTGTTAAAGGTATCTCTTGATTATACCTAGGAAAAAATAGTATTGTTTGTTTATTCAAGTGAGAATTTTGTTAATTCGGTTTCCTTATAAAAAAAAATATGTTTTCACTTCCTTTTATCTGTTGAAAATGCTCATATTTATTCCATAACAAGTACGGAAGATTAGTTAAGGTTTCCTCCCTTCGACTGTTTAGTATATAAGTGAGAGCATTGCTAATACACCTTAAGTTACGTCTAAAAACATCTGCTTGCACCTTCAGCTATCTTTTAAGAGTACCTGTTAACTATATCAGGGAGGAAAATAGAAGGTTTTTCATTTATCTTTTTATTTATCTGTTTTTTTTATTGTTTAATATTCAAGTTAGGATAATATTAATACACCTTTGAATCTACCTGTGAAAATACCTGTTTACGAGGGCGGAAAATTTGGAAACAGTGTTTTCAGTCCCTTACTGTTGGTAATTAAGTATGGTTCGTTGAAGTACTGCAAATAAATAATCATTTCTCAAATTTACCTTTCGAAATTACCTGCTTATTTTATTTGTCTGGTAACGTAAAAAGAGAACAAGAACATAATACAAACTATCTCACAGTATCGCATGAACATATGTCTGTTTTTTTTTTTTTTTTTTTTTTTTTTTTTTACCGTTTCTATCCTATTTATTTTCACTTCATATCTTTCTTGCAAGTCACCAGTGAGAATATGCAGTAATTTTACTGGAGCTTGCTTATCAGGAAGAAAATCATAAGACGATATATGATTTTCCACTGTCACTTTTGGTTGGCGTTTTACTAAGCAAGGAAATGCTTTAAGTTTACACCTACAATTTCTCTTTATTTTTCATACTCTTCTTTTGGAATTGTACTGTGATGCAAGTAAAATTATACCTTGATACCCCGTAAATTGCTCGCTTGAAGTTTTGAGTCCTTGTCTGTATTATTCACGGTGACATCTGTCTAGAACGGTTCAGTCAAATAAGGTATAATTTGACTTCCTCAACTCTTAAATTATACATAAATGTCAAAGTTAATACCGGAATCGTAAATTCTCCCGCAAAATTGTAGTAAATGGAACTGAATACTTAGAAAAGACGTATTTCGCGTCTGCGTTCACATTTCCTGGCACGACATAATGGCATTAGACAGCCACACCTTCTACACCAATATTCCTGACTTGGAGGGGCGCGTGGAGAAACTCATAGCGTGTGTTGTCTCCCTCGTGCAGCTGTTCCTCCTCTGTTCATCAAGAATCACATTAACGTGTCGCCTGCACGCTGTAATTATGACATTTTACACGCTGGCTAAGTGCATTAATGGCGTGCTGCGTTATGATTGCGGCATTTCCCACGGCGCTTCCTCCCATCAGTAGCTTTCACACGTAAACATAAACAAGCTTGTGTTTTGAGGTACTAAAATAATGTTTGGTGGTTAATTCTCGTGCACACTCAGGGGAATTCCTTTTTTTCTTTTTACTTTATTATAGGCTCTGAGATTAAAAGCAACTGGCAATTATGTGTGCTTTGTCACATCTGTAGCGTTCACACGTAAACATGAATATTTTTTCTTTGTTTTAGGTACTGAGAATGATGTTTGATTACTAATCCTCGTGTGCTTTGGGGGAGTTGTAAAGTGTGAAGCTCTTAGATTAAACACTACTGATAATTTGTCATGCTTCCTCTTATTAGTAAACACGTAAACATAAATTTCTGTTTTCAGGAACTGAGAACCATGTTTGATGATTTAATTTTCGTGATAACTGAGAAACTTTTTAAAATCTAAAGCTTTGATATGTAAAAAAGCAAGAACTCAATTTACGACGCTTCCTCCCATCAGTAAACACGTAGACATAAATAAGTCTTTGTGTTGAGGTACTGAGAACATTTGATGACCAGTTTTTGAGTATACAAATATAGTTTCAAAGCGTGAAACTCCGAGATGAAAAATACCTCACAATTTGTGACACAACCATTGGTAAATATGAAAACATAAATAATTCTATATTTCAAGATGAAAATTCTTAGTGGTTTTTTTTTTTCTTTTACTAAGTGAGGTATGAAATTAGAAGTTCTTGACGTAATGATTACTGATTTTCATAGCTCGACATACTTCAACATAAGAGTGTGGGAGTTTCAAATCTTTGAAATATGGTAAAGTTAATAATAAAAGAAACACTTTTACAAGTACTGAGGAGTTTGAAAGTTTTGTCCATATACTAAAAATACTAAAAGAAATCATTTCTTTTCCATTAGCGTGAAGAAAATTAAGAGATGCTGGAAATAGACTTGAAATACATATTTTAGGGTTTTTCTTTGGATAGGACGGTAGATTCCGATGTCAGGGAGTGAATTTAAAAGCTGGAGATACTGAAGACCGTGATCACATACGTATAAATTTATGTATCCTGAATTTAAAAATCCATTTTGCTAAGAACAATAAAAACTAATTATTTTTCTCATCTAATTATAAGATGTAAGAGGATAAAAGAATGAAAAGAATAATAATGAAGAATTTTCATAATCATTAAGAGCTGGAGAGCTTACGGCGATGAGAAAACTAATACCTGACCTCTCCTCATGTTTACTTTAGTTTGAGCTGACGAGAAGCAATCTTTTGTGTCAGTAGGGGTTAAATGTGAGTGTCTTATTCTTCATCGTATTAAGAAGTTATCTTGGCAGTGCATTCGTCATCATCAGATAAAATGACATAATTATAGTGTTAATTAAGTCATTTTTATGTTTGGTGAAAGTCTCCCATCGTCAAAGCTAAGCCGGGAAAATTATCACGATGGAAGGTATTATGCCCAGCCTTTTGTTTCTATAGTACTAATTAGCTTATTTTTCTTACTTTTTTTTTTAATAGAAGATGAATAATTTTTTTGTAACGATGGCATGTTTTTGTTTTCTTGTTTTGCGTGTTTTCTACGTCTGTTAGGTTGCTTACCCATATGCCTCTCTGTCTTTCTCAATTTATATCTGTATCTGATTTGGTGTTTGTATATTTCATTGTGTGTGTGTGTGAGTGTGTGTGTGTGTGTGTGTGTGTGTGTGTGTGTGTGTGTGTGTGTGTGTGTGTGTGTGTGTGTGTGTGTGTGTGTGTCTACTTTTGCCTTTCTTTGTAGCCTTTCATCTATCTCTCTGTCTGTCTTTTTGTCTGTCCGTTTGTCTATCAACCTCTATCTATCTATCCATACTTATTCGTCTATCTGGCTACACATCACCCTAACATATTTACATCGGGGCTCAGAGCTCGAAACAACGATTTATGACTCAGTGATCTGGTGTTCGAGGCTGCAGCGAGCGCCACTTAGCAGAGGAAGCAGCAAGTTCCGGTGTGGCTGTGACGGAACGTGTGTGACTTGTTTGTTTTGCCCGGAATGGAATGGTATTTGAATTTTTGCCTGGTGGGTTTGTGGGTGGCTGGGTGGGCGGATGGGTGAGTGTGGGTGTAGTTGCAGATCCAGTACAGTGTTTGGTGAACTTTTTTTTAGAACAGTTCATTACGTTGTACTGTTATGATGTGTCAAATCGTTAGTCTGTGAATTTGTAAAAAAAAACATGTGACTGAATGTAATACTATGAGACATCACCATTATAGTATAGGTTTGGATTGATCTTCGAGTTATTTTCTAATTCTTAGTATTGATTTAGTTTGAACTCTCTCTCTCTCTCTCTCTCTCTCTCTCTCTCTCTCTCTCTCTCTCTCTCTCTCTCTCTCTCTCTCTCTCTCTCTCTCTCTCTCTCTCTCTCTCTCTATCTATCTCTGAAACCATCCCTTGCTATTCCCATGACCGAAACCTCAATTAATTCACTATAAACCTTGAAAAAACGAATAAAAAAGAAACCAACACCAGATCGTTCCATATTTTTCGACCAGCTGTCCTCAGGGGAGATTTCACTGTATGATATGAAGAACTCTAGTTTTACAATGAATCGGTAATTTTTTGCTCACTTTATGACTCACTTAAGCATTAATAATCACCGTGCTCCCTCTACACCTGAAGCGCCGATTAAAATATGTAAGCCAAAAAAAAAAAAAAAAAAAAGATGAACCCGTTAATATTTACAATAATTCTACGAGTAATGTGTTGGTGAATTTTTAGATCTCATTATTTATTTTCGTGTAGATTTTTCCGTTTTGGATCTGAGGGGATTATTATCATTATTGTTGTTATTGTTTAACTGTTGTACAAATAGTGGTAAAAGTGTTATGAATGGGCTACTAAATTGCGATGATTTTGGGAACTATTTATTGAGGTTCTGGGATTCTAATGTGGCTCTATCACGGTTCTCCTCCACTCACAGGATTGGCAGCTCCACATCCGCTACGTGCAGGTGCGGGATGACGGTGTGTATGAGTGTCAGGTGTCCTCTCATCCCCCCATCAGTTTGTTCGCCACGCTGAGAGTCTTGGGTGAGTACTGCGTTGGTCTCTCCTTTCCCTGCCTGGTTTTCATTGAGCCACGTTCGTAATTCCCTCATTGCGTTGCTTTTCAATCTGTTTAGTTGTATTAGTTGTTTCCTTCCCTGCATTGTTCCTCGTTCATTAATTGACTTGCTGTTTAATTTGTTTAGTTATGTTTGTTGTTTGTTTGTTTCTCCCGTCCAAGTGTTAATTTTCTTTTTTTCACTTATATGTATTCTTAGCTCACTGTTTTCCTTATTTGTTGTTTAATTTGTTTAGTGGTGTTTGTTGTTTGCTTGTTTCTCCCTACCAAATGTTGATTTTCTCTTTTTTCATTCATTTGTAATTTTCGCTCACTGTTTCTTTTTATTTGTTGTTCTTATTAGCTATTTTTGTTCGTGCCTCACTTCATTGTACTGAGATGGTCTACTCACTGATTTACCGATTCATTCGTTCATTCAGTATTTCAGTTTCTCTCTTGTTCATTCATTCTCTCTCTCTCTCTCTCTCTCTCTCTCTCTCTCTCTCTCTCTCTCTCTCTCTCTCTCTCTTTTACGTTTATTTACTTTAATCTTCAGCTTTCTTTATTACTCAAATCTCTTTTTCTAGTTCAATTTTTTTGGCCTATTTATTTGTTCATTCCTTTTCCTTTTCATTATCATTCCCATTTTTTTTACTATATTTACACAGTTACTTTTCTTCTTATTTTCTTTCTTTCTTTTTTTTTTTCTATGTGCCACTATTTCCAATGAGTGTTGAATATTCGACTGTTTAATTTCCTGTTACTAATCATAAACGTCAGGGCTTTACTGTCATTCTATATCCCAGCGAGATCTCATACGACAGAGCTCGTCTTTAACGCAAACACCGGGTTGGAATCCTCTCTCTTTGTCACGTTCTTTCGCCATACTTAACTCGTACGTATAAATACACATGCACATCCAACTGGCCCTCCCTCCGCTCAAGCCAGCTTTATGCAACATCACACATCAGCATAAACCTCATTACCTACGACCGTCTGTATTTACGTTTGGAAGAGCGAGATTTGCGCTTTCAAGTATGACAGCGTGTGCGTGTCCTTGTGTGTCCGTGTGTATCCGTGTGTACATGAGCAAGGCCACGGCTGTAATGGCAGGCGGCCGTGCATAGAGAATACAAGTTAATGGGCTGAATTCTAATGATATGCACACGAAGACTGGGTGCAGGAAGGCAGCTACGACTCCACAGACTATACGTAGCCCCACAAAAACAAATGGAAATGAGATAAGAACGAGAAAATATGTAAAAAAGTAAAAATAAAAAGACTTTGCAAAGAGTCACACAGGCAAAGCAAAGGAGGTGAAAGAAACAGCAGAGAACATAAAGGAATACAAGGAAAGGAACTGAGAGGAGAGTAAACAGCAACAAAAGCTGGTCTTGTGAGGTTGTTTGTTGACTAAACGAAAAACAGAAAGGGACCAAGGGATGTCAAACGTGGAGAACAAGAGAGTGATGCTCACGAATACAGAATTTAGCGTATGTAACAAAAATGTGAGTCCCTTATGTTGCGCGAAATTAAGAGAGACTGCTGCATATAAGTAGTAGTATTGTTCAGAAATGGAAGAGAAGATTGTGACTTGTTCTTTGGAAATTTACATATATATTTGTTCATAGCGAAAACTAAAATGAAAAATATGTAAAGTAAATAGAACTGTTAAAGGATTGAATAGAGAATTGTGATGTATTTCCCTGTATAAAAAGAAGGGGATTACTTTACAATACAAAGCACGGAATTCATAAATGAAGACAGGAAAATGGAATCTATGATGTATTCTAATATGATGAGTAATATATTCATTAAAGGTTAGAATAGAAAATTATGATGAATTTCTCTTTGTGAAAAAATAAATAAAGTGGATGTCTAGTATATAAAAAGCTTCAAACTTATAAATGATCAGACGTAAATGTAGACTACGATGTGTTTCAAAGTTATTTTATTTTCTTTGATGGATGGGATAGAATAACTGCAATACGTTTGTGTGTGTGTGTGTGTGTGTGTGTGTGTGTGTGTGTGTGTGTGTGTGTGTGTGTGTGTGTGTGTGTGTGTGTGTGTGTGTGAAGGAGAGGTGGATAATTGAAACATAGCAAGCGTGGAATCATAAATCAAAAGAAGAAAATGAAGACAATGACGTTTTGCAATGTTTAAAATTATCATTTCACTAAACCATCGTGTGACAGAAATATGATGTCAAATTTATTGAATTGCCAGGATATTGAATAATAGACCGTGACGTTTATGAATGAAGTTTCTCAGCACATACTAACTATTTCATTCATTCCATTCATTCGTCATGCATAAAAAGGCATTGGATAGTTAAGTTGCGTAATAAATGGATTAATACCATTTAATCTATTGGCTCACTGTTATATTATTGGGATTATAATTATTCACCATCACACATGCAAATTAGGCATAAAAGAGGATTACAGGCAGGTGAAAAGTATAATTATTTCTCTGTGGAATGAATTACGCAAATATATTATTCATGTACTACGATAAAGACTTCCGGTTACAACAATATGCACATACATACAGACATACATATATACGTAAACATATACTCACATGCATACATACGTAAATGCATAGTTTTATTTGTTTTGCAGCCGGCGTCGTAAGAGTATTTTCTATAATTTTGTGCTCTTTGTTAGAATTCTCAATACGTAAACGAGCAAAAATGCATATACACCCATGCATGAATAGTTATTGAATATACAAACTACACAACACAATACAACAAAATATGACACCATGTAACAAGACGCAACACATCATAACATAATGCTCTATTACACACACACACACACACACACACACACACACA
>NC_059277.1:2990000-2992500 GCF_017591435.1 Portunus trituberculatus
TGGATAGCTTTAAAGCTTTCAAAACATTCATGAAAACAATATCCTTTTTATATTCTATACAGATAAACTGTCATATATGTCCATTAGCCACGCAAGAATTAACTTTTATAACTGAAACACGACAATCAATTATTCCGCCCTTCATGCACTATTAAAGGACTTTGTGTGGCCTAACAGTCCACTCCCATAATCAATAACACTAGATTAGCATGGAACAGGCGAGGCTTGAAGGGTTAAGACTAGGTGCGGTGTGTACAGTGGAGAAGAGTAATGTGTGTTATGTATATACCTATACGAGACCAGGTGTGTCATGTGTAAGGGTGAGAGAGATACGGCTGGTGCCTGTATTCTCAAACGTAATGGCTTCTTGACTATTTTCAATTGAGTCTTTTGGAATTTTTTTACATTTTTAAGTATCTTCATGACTGGTGATTGCAAAACGTGCTCTGGTAGAAGTCCTTGGAGTTTTTGTGGTCATATGGATAGTTTTTACAGTTTTGATGGATGTCATTGGAATTTTCAGGGTTGTTTTTCATTATTCCTGTTATGATTAGAGGCTCAAGTGGAATAATTCAGTGGGATCTTTTTTATTGATAGTGCAATACTATTTACAAAGAAATCACTGGGTTTTGAAGACGTTTTTATCATTATAAACCTCTTTTATAGCTCTAGCGGAAATTTTTGAGGTATATTAAGTACTTTTGGAGTTTTAATTGGAACTGTTAAGATTTTCGAGAACTTCTTTTCGTATTTTGATCAACGTGAAAACCCGAATAAAGAACTTTGAAACTGTATAGGTGAAAAGATGTAAGAGAGCATAGGTGAGAATGTTAACCCAGGTGTGTCTGTGCTTAGGTGAGGGTGGAGAACAACGGGGGCCTGAGCGTTCTCTTCCTGAGTAACGTGAGGCCTGCTGACTCTGGGAACTACACGTGCGCGCCCTCCAACGCACGTCATTCCTATATCAACATACATGTGCTGAAAGGTGAGTAACTACCTTCTCCCTAGCGTCCATCACGCGCAGAAAGCCAGGGGGGTGCATCAAAGGACCAGTGTAAGAGGATTAATACATTGTTTTGTTGTATGTCAAGTCTTGTAGTAAGCTTTCGTGTCTCCAATAACTTATGAATAGATAAACATGCAGCATATTGTGTTTGTGAATTTAATATTTCGGTGTTGTGTTTTATATTTTATTCACCGTCTGTCTATCATTTCTTTTTAGCATTGTTTATTCATTTTACTTCAAACCTTGTAAGAACTTCACTTGTAAACAAAGATAAATGCGGTAAATTCTAATGATGACAAAGGATTGTTAAATTTTTCTTTTTTTGTTTTCCTAAGCTATGTTTAAACACGCATATTAACAACGAAACCATCACACATTTATGATTAACCATGGAATTTATGAATTTTTCCCTACATTCCTTTCTCTCTCTGACTTAAAGTAGCTCACAAACAGATGAAAACGTTCTGAATTGTGACCTTGAAACTCCAATGTTTTTGTGTGTGTAAGTCTTGCCTGAAGATATTGACGCAGGAAAGTCACCGGTGATGGAAGTAAAGTGTTGTTTGTTGTTGTTGCGTGTTAGGTGGCGAGACCCCGGCGGCCATCCACTCGGGGACCGTCACACTCTCCTGCCCCGTCCTGCTCCTCCTGCTGCTGCTGTGGCTGGGCTGCGGACACTTCACCCTCACCTCCTGTGCCACGGTAAGCTCCAGCTGTCGCCTCGTCATTCGTCCCACACGTGATGTTATAAAAGTGCCCCAGTATTATATCAGCATTCCTTGTTTTTATATTTATTGATTATATGAAGAGTAGTCTTTAATTAATAGTGCAATGGGTCTGGTTGTATCAAATGGAGGCGTAACCTTCCTTCAATAAACTCCACGTTATCTAAGCACCCCCTCCCCACCAAAAGATATGAGTTACTGTTCAATACATGGTTTGTTTAGGGTAGAGTAGATCAGACGAGGTAACCTTATTTGATTGAATTAACGTAAACTCTCAAGAGCCCTACAAAAAGATAATCAGTCGCCTTCTATTATTTACGTGGGTTAAGTTCATGAAGTTAGACTTGACTAGATAACTTTACTTAACTTAACCTAACCCTAACTTACACAATTTACTCTACAAATAGCTTAAGAGGCTAATCTTTAAATAAGTCGATTTTCTTCCTCTATCTGAAAGGAAAAAATATGAAAGTTTCCTCCTTCGGCTTTATCGACAGACTGTAGAAGGTCGCGGCGTTGGCTTGGCAGTGACCTAAATCCAAGCTTCAGTAATGACAAAGAAAAACAGACAAACAGCAGGTGGTGTCCCCGCTTCACCTGGGTTGCTTCTGCCCGGGGACACTCAAGAATCCTGTCATCTTGAACACCACCTGCCCAGCGTCCCTCCAGACACACCTCACCATCTCACTCACTCCACACCAGTCCAGTATTTTGATAGAGCCGCGTGTCAGGTACAAGGTGGCGGGTTGGAGCCTGTGGATGACTGAGA
>NC_059277.1:2997500-3002500 GCF_017591435.1 Portunus trituberculatus
ATGGTGGTTTAGGGGGCATGCTGGTTGAGATAAGCATTGTTGAGGGCTGAGGGCACCAACCCAACCTCGTATAGCTTCACTAGTACTCCTTGTTTCTCAGTAGTGATCATCATCTGACCTTAGCTAGGCAGCAGAGTTATTGTGACACAAGCGTTGTTTTAAAGGAGACTGTACCACCAACACCACCCTCACTCATCTCCGTCACTCTCACACAGCGTAGGGAGAGGAGAGAGCCAGTGGTGGAGTGCCTGACTATCCGTGGTCTCACCTACACACTTCACAGAGCCTCAAGTTGCCGTCTCACGTGTAACTGCCACCAGGCCTAGGAAGCATCATCCTCTCATTCCTCTGGTTGAACTTTTATTAAAATATCTTTTATAGGGAATTCTTAGTCTCACCTGGCAGGCAGACTGGGAAAGGAGGAGAGTGAGAGTAGAAGGATTAAGGGAGGAGGGAGAGCAACCAGGCGGCAGGAAGAACAATACCCGCCGGCTTAATCGCTCAAGTTAAGGCAGAATAAGACTTAGAGAGATCCATGATTTTGTTGCGGATTAAGTGCCTTGAGGAGTGAATGTGCGCGTTCGTTGAAAGTGAGGGAAGAGTAACTCATTGAAACCACGGTGAGTGTTTGCGTGGTGGCGGAAACTGAAGTGTGTGATATTTTTGCAACTCAACTCATAAACACATGTATCCTGTTAATATATTAATATGTTTAGTCTATCTAGTTGTCTATCATTTACTTATTGGTATGTGTGTAATGACAAGTGAGGTGATGGGGTGATTGGTGTGTGTGTGTGTGTGTGTGTGTGTGTGTGTGTGTGTGTGTGTGTGGGCTAGCAGTGTTCGATCTCTGCGTGTGTGGTTGTTCATGGTGACGCAGCTTGACTTTAGGCAGGATTTATGATGGAATATTGACTTCATGCAGACTGATGAACACACACACACACACACACACACACACACACACACACGTTGTTTAAATCACTCATGTACTCCATTCACGAATTCCCTCGTTTCATTCATTCTTGCATTCATTCAGCGAACCACTCCCTTGTTAACTCATTCCCTCTGCTCTTTCTCTCTCCAATATATTCACTCTCACTTGTTTCTGCGCATTCACTCAGTCATTTTCTCATTCCTTCACTCACTCACTCATAAACTTCCACACTGATTCACTCACTCCCTCACCCATGCACTATCTCACTCGTTGTCACTCACTCCCATGCATTTGTTTGTGACGCGAGATGACGAGGGAAATAGAAAACGTCGCTATAGAATAACTCACTCATGAAATGAAGAATGTCACATAACAGAACCAGAGAGAGAGAGAGAGAGAGAGAGAGAGAGAGAGAGAGAGAGATCCTAGGCACTCCAGACATCAAATCAATGTTGCGTCGCTGCTTTCCGTGACAAGTTGCAGATCTAATAAACAAATCTCAGACTTCATCGTAATAAAAAGAAAAGAGAAAATAAGATTTGACGTCAATAGTGGTTTTGGGCAGGGATTCTGATATCTAATTACTCTCATTAATACCCGTTACTATTATTATTTTCATTATTATTATCATCATTACTATTATTGGTTATTATTTTTATTATTCCTGGAGTTAATTGCATGTCAGGTAGGAGAGAAAAAAGTACATGTGTTAATTAGTTTACGGTGGAGGACAGATGTAGGTCTTATTTTTTATTTGGTTTTTAGTGTCGTGTACAGGTGAAGTTTTTCCGTTCTTTGGTGTCATTAGAGCTGCGATCCAGGTAAGCAGGAAGAAGGAAAACAAAACAAGGGACAAGGGAAAGCTCACGTGATACTCGCTCAGAAGGGGAAAAATAAAGTGTAAGGGAACACTTTGTCTGTCCTCGTGTGTTTTCTGTAAACACACTAATTACATTACGTAAACTGCAGGATATTTTTTTACTTGGATGTCACGTTCGTTATTGTTCTCACTACTACTACTACTACTACTACTACTACTACTACTACTACTACTACTACTACTACTACTACTACTACTACTACTACTACTATTATTATTATTATTATTATTATTATTATTATTATTATTATTATTATTATTATTATTATTACTATTATTATTATCATTATTATTACTATTATTGTAATTACTATTGCTACTATTACTTGTACTACTACAGTTGCTGTTGCTGCTGTTGCTAAAATTACTGCTGCTGCTGCTGCCACTGCTACTACTACTACTACTACTACTACTACTACTACTACTACTACTACTGCTACTGCTACTGCTACTACTACTACTACTACTACTACTTACCACCACCACTAAAACCACTACTACTATCACTATCACTATCACTACCATCACCACAACTACTATTACTTACTACTGCTACTACCACAACCGCATCGTTGTAGTAACAGTAGTAGTAGTAGTAGTAGTAGTAGTAGTAGTAGTAGTAGTAGTAATAGTAGTAGTAGTAGTAACAGTAATAGTAATAATAGTAGTAACAACAGTGATAGTAGTAATGCAAATTGCAGCAGGAGTGTTACACCCATTAGTAGTAGGAGATGTTTTATTGTGTAAAGGTGATCTTTGATATAGAGATCGTGTATAAACAACTGGTGTTATTGATAGACTGACAGACGTTTGAATCCAGACAAATGAGGAGATGAATGACAAAATACTCGATAAATGGGGAAGTCATCAGTACAAGTAGTGTCAGATGAATAGACAGTTAACACAAATAAGAGATTGGCTTCTGGTTCACCTCCCTTTGATCATTAAGTCCACAGAGTGATGATTCTCCCTCGTGAAACTTGTTCGACTGAAAAGGAAGCAGATGGTGTGTCGTTTAACTCTCCTCCCTCCTTCCTTTACTTTTTTCCCTTTTTTTTTTCCTCCTTCTCGTCGTCCTTCACTTTTCTTTTTTTTCTTTTCTTTTTACCTATCCTTGTTCGCTTTTTTTTGTTTTTTTTATCTGTTTCTTCACTTTCTTCATTCCTTTCTTTCATCCTTCCTTCTCTCCACACATTATTTCGTACCCTTCGCTTTCTCCTTTAAGTTACTTTCCCTCTCTATTCTATTCATCCACTTCATTCACTCTTTCCTTCTCCTTGAGTTTCTTCCTTTTCCTCCTCTCCTAGATTCCTCCTTTTCCTCCTCCTCTCCCTCCTCTTCTTCCTCCTCTTCCTTCTCCTCCTCCTCTTCCGTTTTCCATTACTTCCACATTCTTCCCTCCACATGTTTCATTTCACGCCTTCCTCTTCCTTACCATTCTTCTTTTTCCATATCTCTCTAGACTATCCCTCCTCCTCCTCTTCCTCCTCCTCCCCCTCCTCCTCCTTTCCCTCTTTCTTCTCCTCCTCCTCCTCCTCTTCCTCCTCCTTCTCCTCCTCATCATCCTCTTCCTATTGTTGCTGCTGCTGTTGTTGTTGTTGTTGTTCTTGTCGTATTTTGTTTTTGTTGTTTTTTTTGTTGTTGCCCTTATTGATTTTTTTCGTTTTGTTCTTGTTCTTTTTCTTTGTGTACTTCATCGTCATCATCATCCTGTTCTCTTTTTTCTTGCCCATGTTCTTCTTTTCGTTCGTTTTGTTCCTCTTGTTCTTGCTTTTCTTGTTCTTGTTCTTCTTCGTCTTCTTCCCTCCATCCCTCCCTTCCACCTCTTTCTCGCTCCTCCTCCCTCCTCTTTTAACTCCTCTTTGTTTTTTTTCCGATGAGGATAATGAAAAGAAGGCGCATCTCGATCACTCTTCCTTTATTTTGCTTCACTTCTTTCTTCTTGCCTGATTATAGCTTAGGGAGTGACGTCTTTATGGCCATCCTCATTAAAGAAAGCCAAATTATTATCATCCTCTTGTTTTCCTCTTCCTGTTCTTCCTCCTCGTGACGCCGAATAAGCTTAATTTAATGCTTTATTGCTTTTCTTTTGTTTTCGGTTCGTATTTTCTTTCAGCTAAGTCTCAATTGGATTTCTAGTTCCTCAGGTTTCAATTAGCTGTATATTTGAAGTTAATTTTTGTATTGCTGTTTTAGGTGTCACTGTTTTCGTGTTTTGTTGTAAAATATCTAGTTGTTCATTCAGCTTCTTTTTCTTCTTTTTTTTCGGAGATATTTTTCTTTCCAATCATACGTGTTGTGTTTGTGGCATTTCTATTCATCCATCTTCATTAGTTCTGAGCGCCAAGATGTGCAGAAAACAAAATTAACTCCAGTAACTTTTCAGTCAACTATATTGGCGATTTTTGCTGTTGTTGGTATTGTTGTTGTTGTTGTTGTTGTTGAAGATCTCATGTCTTGTTTGCTGTATCGTGCAATTAACCATTTCCTGGAAGTGTTTAGCTTCAGGGCAAGAGAGAGAGAGAAAGAGAGAGAGAGAGAGAGAGAGAGAGAGAGAGAGAGAGAGAGAGAGAGAGAGAGAGAGAGAAATATATAGTTTCGATGCTGTCACATGTTGATTTTGGAGTAAACCTTTTATGGCATAGGTGAGAAAGCTATTATCCACCCTTATCAGAGAGAGAGAGAGAGAGAGAGAGAGAGAGAGAGAGAGAGAGTATAAAGCTCGTGTCTGGCGTAAGAATGATGAAAAGCTCCTTACCGTCCATTATGACATCTAACACACCTACCTCCTTCCCTTCCTTCTTTCCTTCCCTCCCTCTCCTCTCCTTCCTTCCTTCCTTCTTTCCCTTCATTCCCTCATTCCTTGAACTTTCCCAACCCATCAGCGTCAACCCACATCTGCACTCATCCTCTCCCAGACTCTCTCTCTCTCTCTCTCTCTCTCTCTCTCTCTCTCTCTCTCTCTCTCTCTCTCTCTCTCTCACACACAGCCTCGCATTTTTAACTCTATTAATAAGCCTCCCCCTCCCCATGCTCCTGCTTCAGTTTGTCACAATAAAGTTGGAGGGAAGGGAGGAGAGATAGAGAAGGAAGGGAGGGAAGGAAGGGAAGGGAAGGGTATTAAGTACGAGTAGTTGCAGCCCGCGGTATTATCAACGTTTTTTTTCGTCTCACTTTGCTTCG
>NC_059277.1:3007500-3017500 GCF_017591435.1 Portunus trituberculatus
AATCGTGTGTGTGTGTGTGTGTGTGTGTGTGTGTGTGTGTGTGTGTGTGTGTGTGTGTGTGTGTGTGTGTGTGTGTGTCAATTAGCCGCCGAGTATTATGGTCATTGAGGGTCCGGCAGTTTGGCTTGTGGCGGCTCAGTGGTGGTGCTTACGAGGCTCTATTGTTGTGGTGACGAGGTCCTTCAGAGGGTGTGAGGGAAACCCGAAGCCGTAGAGGCGAGACAAGAGCAGGCTGGACACTGAGGACACTGAGAACACGGACTACGCTCTCGAGACATTTGGGGATGAGACGTTAGTAGAGAAGGAGGAGGAGGAAGAGGAGGAGGAGGAGGAGGGTGGAGAGGGCAGAGAAGGAGAAAGAGAAGGAGGTGGAAGAGAAAAGCATAACAACGTAGCGAAAGCAAACGTAGTAAACTGAGGGGAAGGGATAAAGTAACCTACTATATCCCCGTTGTGTTCTCGAGTTTTCACCGAGATTTAGGTTAAGGGGAGAAAACACGAGAGAAACAGGTGTAGGATAGCGTGGAATGAGGCACAGACAGCTCCCGCAGCCGCTAAGAACACGTTCACCTTCCCCTTTCTGTGGTTTAAAGTCTCAGCAGGTCATTCCGTGAGGGAGAACGTTGCGGAGACTTAAAGGAGACACCTACAAAAGACACCAGAAACAGTATCTCAAGGCTTCCTGGTGCGTGGGCCGTGGCGTTCACACAAGCCAAGCCACCACCAGCCGCTGATTGCATTTCCATGAATCAAACAAACATGCCAGGCTGCTATCGGGGCCTAGCAATACTCGGCTAACCTTTAATCTACGGTTTTCTGTCTCCAGTTAAAGCCTGCAGCTGAACTCCATGGGATATAGCGTTATAACTTCTGTAACGGCGTGTGTGTCTGTCTGTGTCTTTGTGTGCGTGTATGTGTTTGTGTGTGCCTGTGGCTAGGCAGTCTGAATGTGTCTGTGTGAACAAGTGTTTGTGTGAACGGTTGTATTCATATTTTCGTTATGCATAGTGTGAGTGTGTGTATGTATGCATGTAAACAAGAGGTGATTTTATTGAATGGTTTTTAGATACCGTCTCCCCTCGCGACAATGCCATTTACGCTGTACTTAAGCCCCGGCCCATCCCAGCATAAAGAGACAAAAAAGGGAAGGTTTTCTCCGTGTATTGGGGAGTCACTACGCTTCACAATTTTCCTTCATAATGTTCACGTGTCGCCTAGAATGACTTTCCAGTTGTGTAATGTATTTTGGCTGTGCTGTGCTCTCTGTACGTGCGTATTTGTGTCTGTGTGTGTTGATTCGCACCCATTCACCTCCTTAAACTCAAATGCATCTTTCATTTCCATTCGCTACTTTTTATGCATACGAGAGCTGCTTTCATCTTCGCTTCGTATTTAATCCTGCTTCATATTGCATTATATCCAGATGTAAATACGAGTGCGAGAACCAGTGCTATGGAGAGAGAGAGAGAGAGAGAGAGAGAGAGAGAGAGAGAGAGAGAGAGAGAGAGAGAGAATAACAAAAAGAGCAAAAGGGAGATACAAGTGAGAGAGGAATGTATTAGATATGCTCAAGGGAAGATGAGGATATGACAGGTGCAGTTACTCCCAGGTGTGGTATGAATGTTACACGAAGGGAGAAAGTTAGATAAGAGACAGAGAGACGGGTTGGGGGCTCGAAGAGAGGGAGAGGGAGAGGGATATAGAGAGACGGACAGGTGAAAATTAAATAGAGGCTGTACTAAAAGAGCAATGAAGAGAGATGGGCGTGTTGATGGTGTGACGGTGAGTGAGGGGCGCAGTTCAGGGGAATGGATGAGGTTGAAAGGGAAGCGTAGAGTTGACGTCACACACACACACACACACACACACACACACACACACACACACACACACACACACACACACACACACACACACACACACACACACACACAAATATTTCGTTGCGTAAGAGGATTGTTTGGTCTCATCAAATTTCAACAACAGTACATTGGTGGCCATTTGTGGGGCGCTATTGTTGTTGTTGTTGTTGTTGTTGTTGTTGTTGTTGTTTTTGATCCCATACAGTAGCGTGAATAGAAAGTACATTTCATTCTTTCTTCTTTATTATTATTCCTATTTTATATTGTCACCCTCCTCCTATTCCTCTTTTTTTTTTTTTCTCTCCTCCTCCTCTTCTTCTTCCTCATTAACATCATAATTATTTTACCACATTCAGTTATGATTATTCACAACCTCCTTTCCTTAAAAAATTCATTCTTGACATTTAACCATTCCGTAATACACACACACACACACACACACACACACACACACACACACACACACACACACACACACACACACACACACACACACACACACACACACTTGACCTTTCACACGCTAAAGAAGAGATAAGGAGGGAATCGGAGGTAGAAGAGAGGAAGGGAAGAGGGAATAAAGGAAAGGCAACGATTGACTGGATATATAGAAGTGAAAGAAAATGGATACAGGGGAGAGAAGAGAGGGAAGGAGAGACAAGGATGAGAATAAGAAAGAAAAGGATAAGAGGGAGAGAGCGAAAGTTGGCATAAGAAATTAATCTTCTGGAATACAAAGCATGAAGTAGAGAAGAGGAGAACAGGAAGGAAATGAGAAACAAGAGGAAAGATAATGCTTGAAGAAAAAAGAGGAGGAAGAGGAGAATGAGATCAGGAGAAAAGAAGTCGAAGTGGGAAATTGAAACCAATTCGCATGAGAGAGAGAGAGAGAGAGAGAGAGAGAGAGAGAGAGAGAGAGAGAGAGAGAGAGAGATGGGAGGGTGGGGGTGTTGAGGTGGCAGGGAACATCACCATCTCAAAACTAACTCACTTTTCACACTGCTCCGGAAATTTGCTGAGTCACGCCACACAAGACAAACAACACGGTAGCACTGAACAAATCTTTCATATAACTTTATGAAAACTTAATGTCGCGACGCAGTGCTGGCCTGGAGTTACGTGAGGAGGCTGTGAGTGGTGGGCGGCGAGAGGAGGTGGCAGGAAACTTCTCCCGAAGAGCACTATGAACTTTGCCGCCACGAGATCCTAGTTTTTTATATATATACATTTAATGTGAGACGCCGCGGGAAAAGGAAACAGATTAGTGGATTTGTGGGGATATAAAAGAAGGAACGGTGGAGGAAAGCAGAAAAGTGAATGAAAATAGCGAAAGGAGGAATAATATAAAGTAAAGATTGAACGTGTGTCTTTAAACATGCATGAATCTCTTTTCGATAAGGTATTTTAAATCCTGAACGAGTAAAAAAGCATAGTAGATACTTGAATATTTAGAGGTTAGTAAGAGAAAAGTGTTGAATGAGTAATTAGAACATAAACAAGAACAGGAGGAAGGATGTTAGAAAACACCAACGAACTAGTATCTTCGAAATAATCATACCAACGTACGACCTCGCTTTTCTGAAATACTTGAGGACTTGCTATCTAAGTTCTCAGATGATACCTAAACCAATTACTTGAAATCAATAATATTAGGAAATCTGTTTCACTTTGAATACCTCCCTTCACTGAAATGTATGGAAAAATAAACGTGTTGAATGGATGAAAAAAATATAACTGAATAAACAGGGAATTAATAACATTAGGAAAACTCAATATTTCTCACTCAACTCGGTGCAAGTTCACGTAATTTTGAATGTGACATTACGAGTATAATAAAATAACGAAATTTACTGCAATGTATTTATTTCATGCAAAGCCTCTGTTATTAGGGATTACTGTTACGGCGGGGACAGGGAGAGACAGGGCAGCTCAGGGAGAGAACACAGAAAAGATAGAGATGGAGACATGACGTGAATTAACTATGTATAATAATGATGTGAAGCTTCCAATATGATGGGAAACAACATTGACATTTTATGATTCCGGTACATTTGCCTCTCTGTCTCTCTCTCCTGTGTGTGTGTGTGTGTGTGTGTGTGTGTGTGTGTGTGTGTGTGTGTGTGTGTGTGTGTGTGTGTGTGTGTGTGTGTGTGTCCGTACGTGCGTGCAAACCCTATTGTACTCGGTGTAGAAGAGAATTAAATGGAAACTTGATCCAGGTAGAGATTAGGGTGAGGAAAGCTGTCGGGAACTGGAATGAAATCTCATGAAAGAAAAGGCGAGAAAGAGGAAAGAAAAAGTTTTGAGTAGTGTGTTGGCGGATGGTCGAGGATATGTGAAGAAAAGAACGGCGTGTGAGGGGAGTAATGGGAAAAAGAAAGAGGAGGAGGAGGAGGAGAAAGATGAGAGAGAGAAAGAGCTAAAAAAAAGATATGCTGTGAGATTAGTGTGTGTGTGTGTGTGTGTGTGTGTGTGTGTGTCCCCCTATAAAGTTAATCTTTATCCTTTCATCTACTTATGAAAATTACACGACTTTGCGTTAACCTATTCAGTACCATGACATGTTTTCATATTAATTTTACTTACTATATTGTGAAATAGTGAAGACTTGGTGTATTAACCTTCTGACCACCATAGACCCTTTTTAATGTAAATATAATCGTATAATCACACCCAAAACTCATGGAAAAAATTAGTCCCAGTACTGAAGGGGTTAGAATAAATTTGATTTAATAATATAATAGATTTAACAATATAATAGAGTTATTGGGTTTTGATGTTATCAGTTGTGTCATGAATAAAAAAAAGTTGAAAGGAATGAATATATACCTTCCTTGATTAGAGACGGAAATATTAGATAAATTTAGAAATATAATAAAAGCCTTGAACTCTGAACCATATATATATTCAGTCTTTGTTTAGCTTTAAACTTGCAATATTATTTTTCCCATAGCATGTATTGCTAATCTAATGGATGATTTAGGAAACTAAATTACCTAAGCATGTGTCCCTTACCATGGAAGACTAAACTGTTACGTGTTTGATTCGACTATTAAATTAATCTACTACATTAATTAGAACACTTATTGAAAAAACCTTATAATATTTTTGAAAAGATTATAAAATTAAGACGGTGAAAGAGGGAAAGGGGATACTGATATTGCGACGTATATCTGACAAACAAAATATTGAGAACTTGGTTAACTGCAAAGTTTAGTAATTATAATGCAGACCTAGCAAGACCAAAAATAATAAAACTATTGTTCACTAACAAAAAGAGACACTGAAAGCGTAATGAATCCAGATATGAAAGCTTACAATGGATCAGATAAATACTTTTTCGTTGAACCTGAAAAAAATGCATCAAAAATTTTATGTGAATGAAGGAGAGGATAAAAAGACGATCAGTGGAAGATGAACCGATAATGAGGGAAACTGGGAAAAAAATGACATGGAGCTCACATGTCACGAGGAATGAATGGTGATGAATGATGTGACAAAGTGGTGTTGGTCCGCGTTCATAAACATGGGAAAGTATGTGAGTGTGTTATTGTGCGTATAGAGTAGTGTTGGTATTGATTCTCTCTCTCTCTCTCTCTCTCTCTCTCTCTCTCTCTCTCTCTCTCTCTTCATTTATACTTGATAAGATTTAGGGCTTAACGTAGGCTTGCATCGCTGTGAAATAAGATGCCAAAGTGTTTTGATAGTGTTGACGCCTTATACTCTTCGAAAAATTGCTCTTTCCACCCCTCCAGCTTATCACTCACCCTTCCTCCAGCCCCTCCCCTGTCTATTATCTCCTTTGTGCCTCCCCTTATCTCTCCCTAATTCCCTCCTCCACGCTTGTCTCGTTTGGTTCCTGCGTTGCTTCTTTTCCCTTACTTCATCTCCCCCTTTCTTTTCCCCTTCTCACTGTTCCCTCTTTAGTCTTTCCTGTCTCTCTTCCCTCTTTCTCATTTCTTACTTTTCTTGTTTGTGTATTGCTCTCGTTCCCTTTCCCTCCTTCTTCGCTCCACTGGCATCTATGATCGACGTTTCACACATGCACAAAATCTCTCTCTCTCTCTCTCTCTCTCTCTCTCTCTCTCTCTCTCTCTCTCTCTCTCTCTCTCTCTCTCTCTCTCTCTCTCTCCCACACACACTCACACACAAACACACACGTGATCTTCTAACAGTTTATAAATATCCCGCATTCATCTTTGCCCCAGAATACAAAAGTTGCTTGGATATCATCACTAAACATAATACTGAGGGAACGTTTTCTCACTACGCCACAGATACAACATGCCTACACACACACACACACACACACACACACACACACACACATATCACAACCACTCACTACCACACGAGGCAGGAATTTCATCACTCGCATCACAGTCCTTCGTCTTCATCACTACGTTGCTCACCACATCGAACACTGAGCTCACCACACGCCACCACACGCCACAGATCACTAACTAGCCCACTAAGACTATCAGTGTCTCCTCCAATGGGCAATTAGTGCTTATAAATGGCTCTGTCCAGTCCACCTTATCTAAATGTGTATCTCTTCCTACTCGCTCTGAACACATTTAGGTAATCAGAGGTTCTAATGCTCAGCTGATGTAGAAAAAAAAAGGTAAAGGATCCGATGTAATTAAAGGTATTTTCTGCAATTAATTAGCGTGATAACAGGGAGTTCGATCAGTTTTTCTTTTTTTATGCTTACTTGATGGAATGAATGAAGAAGTACAAAAGGGAAAGGAAATACGGAAAGGAGAATCATGACTTAGTTAAAAGCAACTTAAATAAAACAAAACAAAAAAACAGGAAAGGCACAAAGAAAAATGTATTGTCTGAACATGAAAATAAAACGGAAAACGAAAAAAGAAAGCGAAAAAAAAAATCAGCAATTCCATATACTTTTCGTTATAAATCTTCTTTACGTAAACATTCACTAACGATCATATTTTCCAGCTATGACTTTGATACGCTGAGAGGCTTTGAGGTAGGTCCATCAGTGAGCAAGGTATGGGAAAAACACTTCTTTACTCGAAAATCTTTACGTGAGGGACGATTGAGAGGAGGAGAGAGAGAGAGAGAGAGAGAGAGAGAGAGAGAGAGAGAGAGAGAGAGAGAGAGAGAGAGAGAGAGAGAGAGAGAGAGAGCTGGAAGACAAGTATCAGTATAGGGAAAAAGATTAGGAAGGTAAACAGAGAGAAGTGAGGGAGGAAGCGTGTGGGAAGAAAGGTGAAGGGAAATAGACGGTAAGGAAGTATAAGAAGAGAGAGAGGAGGAAAGGAGGTGAGAAAAGAAAGGAATAAAAAACGACAGGAAGACACTAGAAAATATAATAAGGATGTGATTAGAGAATGGAAGGAATAACGAGAGAGAGAGAGAGAGAGAGAGAGAGAGAGAGAGAGAGAGGGAGGGAGCAAAGACATAAACGGCAAACCAGCTGGAAAGTGTGGTAGGCATAACGAGTAAGAAAATGGGAAGGAAGAGAGGAGGAGGAAGGAGAAGGGGAGACAGGTAAGGAGCGGACGAGAGACGCAGGGAAGGAGGGATGGAGCGAGTCAAGGCATGCAATCCGTTTCTCATGATCCAATTTAATGCAAGGCTGACCCCCCGCTGTGCAGTCTCTTGCGCCGCGTGACGTAAGGCCGCTGCGTACCTACCCAGACGAGGACGAGGACGGTGATGGAGAGACATTAATTGCGAAAAAAAAAAGGCGTCTGCGTTTCGTGCCTCCACACACGAGACAGGACAGGGAAAAGTTGTTAAATTAGGTTATAAATGTTAATACTAGACATGATGATTTATAAACTGATATTTCGGCCTGACAAGTACAGCCAGACCAAGCTGGAAAAAGGTTTGTGTAATTAGGTTATAAATGTGAAGACTAGACACGGCAATTCATAATCCAGTTAATATTTCGCTTTGGCAGATGAAATAGACAATAATTAAAGAAAAGAATAGTTGGCCATAAAGTTTAAATATAATAATTCATAGTTATAATATTCTATATTGATAAACAAATCTAGCCAAGGTTTAAAAGAAGGAAAGAAATCATGAAATTAGATCATGCAAATTAGCAATAGATATAATTGTTAATAATACATATAATTGTCCATAAAGGAAAATATTTGCGATTCAGGGAGAGAGAGAAAGTGTAACTGGGATATAACTTGTACCAATAAAGATTAACGACATAATCAATTCTTCAACAAAGGACACCAAAAACATCAGACATAAGCTCATATATACATTAATAATCGCTAATGAAACGGCATAAAGCAAATATAAAAACAATCGACATGCGACTGAAAAAAAATATATTAATCTCAAAAGAATTAACTCAAATCTGCTACGTGACCTGAATGCCTTGCTCACCTGGCGGGCCCCGGATCAAAGTGTGCAAAGCCAGATGTCCTTCAAAGCTTCACGAGGCAGGTGGATGGAGAGGGATGGGACAGAAATTAGAGGCTGCAGACGGGCGGCGAGGTAAACAAGATGATGAAGCTGTAAGGTGGAAGATGGAGAGGAAGGTAGGTTGCGGCCAGGTCAGAACACTTAGGGAAGATAAAGAGAAAGAAATGGAGAATCGTAAACTCGTTATATGAAGGGAAAAAAAAAAAACTGAATCATGTAAGTTAGAAGAAAGAGAAGGCAGGTGTGTTGCATACAGGAAGAAGAGACATGATTATAGAAGTTTGTATAGATATGTGTGTTTTGAAGCGATACTTATGGAAATAAGAGAAAGTAAAACCTCTGAACTGACGAGATTACTGAAAATATATGCGACTCAGAGCAAAGAAGGGTGATAAGATATAGAAAAAAAAGATGGAAAACTTTATATAGATCTAAGCGTCATGAAAAGATATGTATTTGTATAAAAACTGAGAGAGTGAAGCCTCTGGAGCTACGAAAATACTGCAAATAAAAACAATCTGAAAGAAACAAAAACTGAATAGATACAAGAGGAAGAAAGAAGATAGACAATTTTGTACGAATTCAAGGATACGTATGTAAATAAAAAGAAAATAGTAAAAAAGGACTGAGTAAGACGGAATGACAATAAGTGAATAAAAAGAAAACTCAATAAACTTGTTAAAAAGCAAGACTGAAGATATGCACAGTATTATATAGATTAACTTATGCATAAAAATAAAATTAAGTCAAACCTGGGAATCGGCCAAAATAAGATAATCCACAGAAATCAGCGTTATAGCACCAATGCACTCCTCACTAATTCATGCGACACATAATAACCAAATAATAACAGAGGCAAAATTTCCAGAGACAGCCACTACACCTACGTCAGAGAATAACGCATGGATTTAATCTTTCCTGCCGGAGTGTCGCCCGTGAACCCAAACTGGAAAGCGGAACGGAGAGCAAGAAACGCGCCGCCCTCAGCTAACAGAACCTATTGGAAAAACCTTCTCCTGCCTCGCTACAAAACAATACGAGATTCGAAAGTCGTCTCCGTGCACTTAACTCGCAAAGAAAACCTGCAGTGTGTGTGTGTGTGTGTGTGTGTGTGTGTGTGTGTGTGTGTGTGTGTGTGTGTGTGTGTGTGTGTGTGTGTGTGTACTGATATACTAAATTCCTCCTCTCCTATTTTCTCTACTTAATGAACTAATATCGCGCTCTCCGCCTTTCTATCTGTGCTTAGCGTTAGTGCAGCGTTCCAATATATAGAGCAGTTTTTTGGGTCGCACAGTTGTGAATGGGAAAATCTAAGGACCAGAAGGCGCCTCACTCACTGTTTTTAAAGCGTCGGGAATTCACTTAAGAGGTGGAGAGAGAGAGAGAGAGAGAGAGAGAGAGAGAGAGAGAGAGAGAGAGAGAGAGAGAGAGAGAGTTAAGAGGCTAAAGAAAACGAATGGCCAATTAATTGCTCGCTCACAATTTTTTTTACTTTTCTGAGTGTTAATTGCATGGCTGACTTTTTCCCTTAATACTTTTTAGTTATATATCTGGTTTATTTCATGATATCCCCTTCTCCCCACCTCTCTCTCTCTCTCTCTCTCTCTCTCTCTCTCTCACACTCAGGGTTTCAGTCGCCGGCAGAAGCAAAAGGGAACTTTCAAATAACAAGCACATCGCAATACTCCAATAGAAAACAACAAGAAAAGATAAAAGAAGAC
>NC_059277.1:3030000-3037500 GCF_017591435.1 Portunus trituberculatus
GAGAGCTTTCGTCAATTCACAGCAGAGGAGAGAGAATACGATAGCCTTGCATTAGGTTATAATTCGAAGCCGCTATCATTATTTTTTTGTCCATTTCTTCATATTATATGATTTAAAGACCAACTACACCAGTGCGGCGAGGCAAGTGAGAGGATGGCAAGGTCTGCGCTGAGTCTGAGCTCCCAGCGCCGAAAGTGTTCTTTGGATGTTTTCATAAGAATTTTATGTAAGTCAATTACGGCAACTTACGGACCTGAATATTGTTTGCTTGTAAGTATTTTTCAAGGAAAGTATGGAGACCCTTAGTAGCTTTCGTTCACTAAGTATACAGAGAGAGAGAGAGAGAGAGAGAGAGAGAGAGAGAGAGAGAGAGAAAATGTATATGTGTGTGTGTGTGTGTGTGTGTGTGTGTGTGTGTGTTCTCTTCCTCTTCCTCTTCCAACTTTCCAGCTCTCCTTCCTTTTTCTCCCTCACTCCCACGCGTCTAAGGCGTTGCAATCTGACTTCCATCATTTCAGACAAGCAGGCACGAATGCTGTGAAATATTTGAATATGATTAAAACTTTGCTCATATTGAGGAGGTTCGCCACCGACTGGAAATGGCGGTAAAAAATTGAATATCTGGGTGGCGGTGGTGCGGTGCCTTCCTGCCTCCCTTCCTTTCAGACGGCGCGAAAGAAAGCAGGAAATGAAGGTCAAATCAAGGCGGTTCTCAGTTTTCTAAATGTTAGCAGGCTCGTATTTGCATATTTTCGGAATACGAGAACGTCGAGAATGTTACATAAAGGAAAATCAAAAGACAGGTGAAGTAAAAAGTGTTATATTTATGCAGTAACTGAATCAAGTCTAGTGTTCGTCAGCTTTTTCATAGCAGTAATGAGAGAGAGAGAGAGAGAGAGAGAGAGAGAGAGAGAGAGAGAGAGAAAACTGTTACCAGACTACCCTTGTGTCGACTAATTGCTCTTAGTTCTCGTACGTGTATTTCATCATGTTACACCGCAGCCAGGCCGCCACTACCAAGAACTCTGCACTGAAACACTGATATCGTTTATCTGAAAAGCCATGAAAGGAAACCTGCAACATTTATAAAAAAAAACATGAAAGGACAGTTCTAACACATAAATAAATTGTTAGATTTATTGCTCATTTCACTTTACTTAGTGTATATAAAATTGTAATCGTCATTTCTTTTAGTTAATTATACCCTTATTTCATTACAGTTCGGACTAAGAAAAGACCCCAAGAAGACTTAAATAATAAGTACTGTTGAAACACGAACCTGAAGGGATAAGCTGACACGTGACTTGTGCCTCGCTGCCGATTGGTCCAGACGTCACGCTGTTTCCCCCCTGGTCAGCCAATCACGGACCACACTACATCATCGCACACTAAGCTATCAATTCTTTCATAATCCTTATTTAAGTTACTACTTTTATAATTAGAAACAGATCGAAAAGTTGACGATTTGGTGGAAACAATATTTACATGTTGTCTGGAGGAGTTTGTCTTTCAGTACACGTCTCTTAACATGATATTTTGTGACATAGAAAACACAATTATCATCATCTAGCTAGAATTCTGTGTGGCTCGTGCTGAGACGACGCATCACTCGTCAGTCGTCAGTCAGTCAGCGTGAGGTAGCATTACTCTTCCTTCACTCAACTGTTTTCGTGATCCTTTGACATTTGAGTGCCTCGAGTTACGCTGCTGTTTCCTCCCGTGAACAGGTGACAGTGCGATAGAAACGTGAAACTGAAAGGGCTGAAAAAAATAACCAGCGAAGATGAGGAAGTTGTGTTGGGAGAAGCCGGCTGTAGGGTAAGGGACGCCACTTACGTCACATGTGGGTGAGAGGGAGGGAGTGCGCGGTGGGAGGGTGAGAGAGGAAAGGGAAAGGCAGTAAAGTCAATTGTTCTTTTTGTTTTTATGAATGTGTGGTTTGTTGTAGGAAGTGAAGTGTCGTTAGTAGTATACATAGTGATTGTGGTATAATTAATTGGTGTTAAAGGTCATTGTACTTGTAGATTGGTAGTTAGTACAATCCCCTTATTTTATTTTTTTCGTTTTTTAATACATTTTTAGGGTGTTTGATTGCATTATTATCTTTAATGTTCTTGTTATGATTACTTTTAACTATTTGTCTCAACGCATCCTCTGCCCCACCTGTCATGAATTCTCCCTTCGTCTCCCACTGCGCTCCTTCCTCCCTCCCTTCCTCTCGCCATCCCTCCCCCACTCTCTATTCGCCTCCTCGTTCCCTCCCTCCCTCTCTTCCCTTCTCCATTTCCTCCTTCCTTCTCTTCCCTCCCCTATTCCCTCCCTCTCTTCCCCTCCCCATTCTCCCTCCCTTTGCCTTCTCATCTTCCCTTACAATCTCTTTCTCTCTCTCTCTCTCTCTCTCTCTCTCTCTCTCTCTCTCTCTCTCTCTCTCTCTCTCTCTCTCTTACTTTTCTCTTTCTTGGTTTCTCTCTTTTCTAACGACTTTCCTTTCCACGCTTCGTTATTTTGTGTGTCCAGCCCTTCCTTGTTTTTATTTAATGAATTTCTACATATCCTTATCGTTTCTTGTTGTATTCCTTCCTCTGCTTTCAATTTTATTCTTTGTTCCGTATACCTCTCTCTTTTTATCTTCCCTATCCCCTTTTGTCACTTCCTCATTCCTCGGTTCTCTTTTCTTTCCGTAATTTATCTCAATATTTTCACCACCACCACCACCACCACCACTACCACCACTACTACTACTGTGACTACTACTACTACATTTTCTCGCTTTCCACCGCTTACCACCACCACCACTTCACCTATCACCATTACTACCACTACCACCATTATCCTTTCATCCTCTCCATTCAGCCACCAGCATTACCTCCCCACTACATCTGTCCTACCACCACCAACTTCAAACAACTTAGGTATTCCTGCAGACTGCTAACTCACCGCCTTCCTCCCTTGTTTACCCTGGTTCCTCTCTCTCTCTCTCTCTCTCTCTCTCTCTCTCTCTCTCTCTCTCTCTCTCTCTCTCTCTCTCTCTCATGCTTGTTACTAGTTATCTGCTTTCTTCATTATTTTTGGTTGTTTTTATCTTGTGCAGTTACTCCTCCTGTTTTGTATTGTGTATAGATTCTTCTTGCTTCACATCCTTCCTTCTTTATCATTGGTTCCTTCACTCCTTCACTCTCCAATCTATCACTTCCCTCTCTCCCTGCCTCAGCTTCCTTTCCTTTCCTTCCATCACTGCCTCTTATGAATTTTCCTCCCTCCCTTTCCCCGCTCTTCCTACCTCTGTATTCCACCACCACAACAACCAACGTATTTTTCCTATTTTCCACTGCCTTCCACCCAGTTCCCATCCACCTCCTCCCTGCATTCTCACCACCACCAGCACCATCACCACATTTTCTGCCATCTATCCAGGCGCTTGTTGGTTCTCATCATTTCTGCCCTTCGCGCGTGTTTGGTTTCTTCTCGCTGACCAATTTTGTTCTCCCTCTTTTTTTTATTTCCGTGTCTATTTTTAGTTTCCTTGATTCTATCCGGTATGATGGAATTTTCCTCTCTATTCCCTCACTGATGCTGCTGCCTTTATCTATCTATCTCATGCCTTCCTTCTCTGTCTGCTGCACGCACACAACCATCCACCTACTCAACCACACACACACACACACACACACACACACACACACACACACACACACACATACACACACACACCTGGTTATGCTTAGGTCATCTTGGTTACCTTAATCTCTTTAATATCATGACGCGTTTTCATATTCATTCTAGTTACTATTTGGCGATTTTATACAGCTTCAGAAACTAATGTGAGGGATTAGAATAGTGAAGACTCTGACCATCAATCTTCTGAACTCCATAGACCCTTCTTAATGTTGATAAAATCGTCTGATATCCGAAAAATCAAGGTAAAATGTGTCAGTATTGAAGGGGTTAATGAGTCAAATACAATTAAACTTAAACGTAACCCACAGCTAAACTATATTATGTACACAAATCGAAATCTCACTCAATTTTTCGTGTCCACCAAGGAGATAATGACGGTGCACGCCTTAAGATTCACTGCTTTAACCTTTCACTCACTCGCATATCTGGTTTCCTTCCTTCTCTCGTTTATTTTGCACTCGCTGTTATTCTTAAAGATATCGTAGATTTTTTAATGATTTTTTTTTCCCTGTACCCGACACGGAAGTTCCATCTTTCCTTTCTCTTCATTTTCCCTCATTCCTTTATTATTATTGTCAACATATGCGTTCTCCGTCTTTTCTGTCCTTTTTTTTATTTTTACATTCTCTCCCTTTCTATCCTTCAAATGCACTCTCCTCCTCCTCCTCCTCCTCCTCCTCCTCCTCCTCCTCCTCCTCCTCCTCCTCCTCCTCCTTCTCCTCCTCCTCTTCCTCCTCCTCCTCTTCCTCCTTCTCCTCCTCTTTCTCCTCCTCCTCCTCTTTCTCCTCCTCCTCCTCCTCCTCCTCTTTCTCCTCCTCCTCCTCCTCCTCCAACAGCACGACAGGTACCATCAATCTTCCACTGCCCTTCCACTATCCTCACGACCACCACCTCCTCCACCATCACCATTACCTACCGCAAACACCGTCATAACTAACCACCACTTTCACCCTCACTACCACCACCATCACCACCAACACTACCATCGTCTCCACCAACAACTGTCTGTCTGCCATCAACAACTTCCCTTCAGAACTTACTCCAGCAGCAGTCCGATAGTCTCTCTCTCTCTCTCTCTCTCTCTCTCTCTCTCTCTCTCTCTCTCTCTCGTGGGGCCGGAATATTGGATGAAGCGAGAAATATAGATAGCTAGATCATTAATATGAGAGAGAGAGAGAGAGAGAGAGAGAGAGAGAGAGAGAGAGAGAGAGCGTGCCATAAGATCGTTTACCTACACACGTAAATTATGGACTATAAGATACATGAATACGTTTAAGTCTAATTGCTTTTGATGTGCCTTTGAGTGTCTGATTGGGTGGTTTAATTGAACTGATAATCGTATATAAAATGAAATAATCGTAGTAATGCAAGTAATTGTACCGCTCACTTGTAACGAGGAGACCCGGCACGAGGACCATTACCATCTTGGTGGTGTTTTGTGTGCGAGTCTGTTGGTGGTGGTGGTGGTGGTGGTGGTGGTGGGATTTAAATGCTTTGATCACCTTAGTCTTAATTGGTGGAAGGATTAATTACAGGGCAGGGGGTAATGATTTTCTCGCCCACTTTGATGTCTTGTGTAAATAAATGAGACGAGAGATACTAGAGATAGAAGGCTGGGTAAGAAGAGAGAGAGAGAGAGAGAGAGAGAGAGAGAGAGAGAGAGAAATTTGGAATGAGATATTATATTTGTTGTTGGTGTTACAATGTAATGATAATGACTGTAATAACGATAGTTATTATATTATTATTATTGATATGATCATATTATATTTTTATTATTATTATTATTATTATTATTATTATTATTATTATTATTATTGCTACTACTGCTACTACTACTGTTATTATTATTTTTATTATTATTGTTATTATTATTATTATTATTATTATTATTATTATTATTATTCATTATTATTATTATTATTATTATTATTATTATTATTATTATTATTATTATTATTATATATTTTTTATTAACAACAATGATATAATTAATTACCACAGTTACTACTACTACTACTACTACTACTACTACTACTACTACTCCTACTCCTCCTCCTCCTCCTCCTCCTCCTCCTCCTCCTCCTCCTCCTCCTACTACTACTACTACTATTTTTACACACACACACACACACACACACACACACACACACACACACACACACACACACACACACACGTATACCAAAGGTAAAAGACGCAAGAAAAAAAAAAGTTATTTGGAGTTCAAAGTGAAAGAGGAAGAGAGCATAGAGGGAAGAAGGTAAAGGTGGAAAAAAATAGAAATGGGAGACAAATAGCTAACACCAAGGCAGCCAAGAGAGAGAGAGAGAGAGAGAGAGAGAGAGAGAGAGAGAGAGAGAAAGAGATAGAGAGAGGAGGGGGAAGAGGGAAGGCTCCAACATTTACATCCCTGCCCCATGTGTCATCTTTTTTGTGTTAGCTTTTAGTCAGTCGGGTTGACGGGCCACTCAGTGCCTCCAATTATCTTTAATGAGGAGAATTTTACTCAGCCGACGTCCGCTCCTCACGAGAGAGAGAGAGAGAGAGAGAGAGAGAGAGAGAGAGAGAGATTGTTTAGTTAGTAGCGATCCCTCGAGGCACTTCACTGAAAAAGCTTAGATGATACATAAGCTGAAGTTCGCCGTTGTTTTGATCCTTTGAGAAACCTACGTCTCATCAAAGCCTTCATAGAATCATCCTTATCCAAATATTCCTCTTCTATTTATACTATTTCCCACACACCAATAATGAGCTGTAAGGATTCCACTCAAACTGAGATTATTCGAAAGTGAAAGTTTCTGACATATTCATAAGTGGGAGGTGATATCTTAATCCGCAGAGAACTTCGATAATTAAATGATTAAATAGTACTACAAGTTTGGAGTTTATCACTTTAAGCTGATTTTCCGGCAGCTTCTCGGGGTAATTTAAGCGAGACTAATGTGACGCAGCGGCTACTTTTTCTACCTAGCTATCCATCCTCGTTTAATCACCTGTAGTTTATGCTCAAAGGAATTATTCACCGTAAATCATCGGCCGCTTTAGTATTCACTCAAGACGCGCAGCAGATGAGCCATTCACCGCCTCAGTGAGTTACCTGGACTAGTGATTTTACCTGCAATATTCACCGCACCTGCCTCAGTGAGCTAAGCCTGAAGCCCAGATTGACTTTCCTTCCTTCTTCCACCTTCCCTTTCCCTTCCTTTTCCCTTTTGATGGTCGTAGGTTCTTCATCACCTCCATCAGCGTGTTCCCTCAGCTTTCCCCTTCCTACAGTACCTCGGCCCCCTTTACAGGAAGCCGTAGTTAATTGCAGGCAGATGTAAGTTGATGAAAACTGCTCAGGTAGGGTGAAGAGGGGAAATGTTTAATGTTGGTGATCCACGACCTCACAGAAGTTGGCGCAGGAGTGAAGTGCTTGGGTGTGTTGATGTAAGGCTGTGTAACTCTCTTTCTCTCTTTTGTGAGTTTAATGTTTGTTGTGTTTATGAGTTGGTTTTGCGTGTTTTTGCAGGTGATTATTAAAGTTCTTTTTAATATCTATGGTGTTTTTTTTTTATTTATTTTTATCTTCCATGTTTGTTTTACATTTAAGTTTGTATTGTGTGATTTAGTAGGTGTTTAGTCGACTTTTCTGTGTTTAATGTTATCTTTATCGTAGTTTGTTTACCTTGTTTTGTCTTTCATGCTTGGCTCTCATATTGCGTGTAGGAAGCAATTATTCGTGTGTGTTTCAGGTTTTAAATAACCATCTTTTTTTTTCTCTCTCTCTTTATTTATTCATGTATATAAGAGGAAGGCTTGTGGTATACTGATGAA
>NC_059277.1:3040000-3060000 GCF_017591435.1 Portunus trituberculatus
TCACTCTAATGCCTCACTTCCTCCCTTACCAACTTCCTCACTGCTTCCCTCCCTCCCTCCTTTCCTCTCAGCAACTTCCCCAGCGCCTAACTTAGTCCCTCTCGCCCTTCATCCGCTTCTCCCCCTTCATCTCCACATCCTTCAGTCCCTTCCCTTCTCCCCCACCAACTTCCTGCGTGCCTCCCTGTGTCCCTCTCTGTCCAAGTCTAGTGGCAGACCCGTTAGTTGTTGCGACACCTTAAACAACACAGTAATCAATCATATCTGTTCTCTCTAATAACCTTCTCTCTTTCTCTCCCTTTCTCCCCTCCGTTACAGTTCACACTCCCGCTCCACCTCTGTTCTTCCCCTCTCCCTTCTTCCTGCTTCACACATGCTGAGATATAAATACATTTCTTCTGTTTTGCTTCATTTCTTGTTTCCTTTCGTCGTCTGTGCGAAAGTTGTTTGGTGAATACTTTATTTGATGGAATTCACGGTTATGGTGCTTATGTTTCTTTGTCTCCTTTTATTAATTTTTTCCTTGTATTGTGTTTGCTCGAAATGAAGTGTGAAATTGCGCTTGTGAAGTGAGAAACTATCATGAAACTTCTCCTGAGAACAGCACATTGAACGCGTCATATTCCTGGACTCACCACGATTTTAAGAAAATATTAAACAAAAAAGAGAGAAAAAAGGAACTGCAACACGGATAGACTTCAATAACTGTGTGTGTTTGCTTGCCTGTGTCATTAAATTAAAATGATGGAAAGACGGAAATTAATAAAGGAAATGTGTCAGTGTTATAGAGCAGAAATTTCGAAATGTCGAAAATGAAAAAAATGAACATTTACCAGTGTCCAGCTCTCATATCAAGGACACCAGACTGACATTCTCGGACATCCTAGCCACTCTTCAGGGTTATAGTGCCCACATACTCCACTTGTTCCACCAGGTTTCCATCACCTTCACTGGTCTGCTGGTCTGTCTTCCTCCCATGGGACACTGAGTGGGACAAAAGCCCGTCTCGCTTGGGACGTTAAAGGTAAACACTTGTAATTCTCGTCGTCTGTTTTTTTTTCTTTTCTTTTGTTTGAATTCCCTTTGTTTCCTTGTAGATTTTTTTTTTCACAGGTGAGTGTTGCCAGTGCTAGTGCTGCCTTCTGTAGTTGGGTGAGTTTTGATTGTTTTGTTTTGTGTGCTGATTTTCATACTGATTTCTATGTTGTTGCTATTTTTCAGTTTAAAAGTTTATAATTTTTTCTAGTTTTGATCTTGCTTTGTGCCTGTTTTTTTTATTTTTTATTGTGTTCTTGTGGGGAATGTAAGAGGAAGTAGTACGTGTCATGTTTCATATTTTGTTAATTATTTTCTTTTAATTATTTTTCAATTGTTTCGTATGAAACAAAGTAAGCTTAACTATTGTAAATCGTATAAAGGAATTATTTCTTTATACTTTATTTTTCTTTCGGTACTGTTGATATAAAAAAAACAGACTTTAAAATCATATTAGGAATTTTTATCATAATTTTGAGCTTTTTTGTGGTGCTGTTACGGAAAATTCGGGAAAACTTCAAGAAAATCTTACAGGAAACTTTTTGTTTTCATTTTTGTGTTTTGAAAAGTTCTCGACGAATATGAGGAAAATTCATTAGAAATAACGTTTGTAGTAAATTTATGTAAGATAACAATAGTAGAAAAGGTGTACTGGGGTTGATACTTATTAATCCCACTGAGAAAGTTACAACAGAACAATGAATAAAAGATGTGCTTGGGACATACTGCATGTGAGCAACTTCTCGCTTACTGATTCCTGATATTTTTTTTCTTGTGTGGTAGTGAGAGGATGGAAGGGATGCACATGCTGATCGTGTTAAGAAATTTATGGAAAATAACAAAATGTTTTGCTGTGAAGAGAATTGGAAACAAAATAAATTGGTTTATAAGATATCTGTTCACTCACTTAATTCACTTTCAATACAGTTTTCTTTGTTTTTGAGAGAAATATTAAGGGAAAACTTTGCTAAACTACATAAGGAAGAAGAGTAGAAATAATACTGAGATTGGAAACGGTTGTGTTGGGGATATTTGGAGACAGTTCACACTCGCAACCAACACTCGTGTGGGAGTAAACCCATGAATGCTCCTCTCTTCGCCCGGTCCACTTGCACAGTCGCCTCTCGCTCCGCTATTCGGTGAGGCTGAACCACTGTATTGGAATGTTTGGACAGGGACGTGAGGGAGGTGCAAGCCTGACCAGTGGCAGCTACACACTTTACTTTTCACGATATAAAGCCCTGCATTCTCAAACGTTTCGGTGTCTCATCTCAGCTCATTCGAAGATAGTGTTATGCAAGTCATTTGGGCTTTAAATATGTTGTAATTCGTAAGAGTGATAAATTATCTAGGCGACTGATGAGAAAAAGACAAAAGCATAATGACAATTTTATTATCTGCGCTATAAATATTAAATGTAAATGTTTAGCATTGAATTATTTTGGATATTCAAAGATCCAGTTTTCTAGCTATCAAGTGTGATTGCCGGAATATTTCATTGCAACTTGTTACCTTACGCAACCATTACGTCAACAGTTAATAACCTCATGCAATACAGCTTTCCTCTTCCACCCCGTTGTGACACCATATAAATGCATTGTTACGACATCATTCACTCATTCCCGTTGTGAAATGTTGGACATCAGCGAGAGAAAAACTGTAATTGCTGATCATTCCCTAAATGGTTTACACACGACTGCCCAACACCTCGACTTATGGATGTAATAATCGTTGCTTAATGTCGTGTTGCTGAGTGTTTTATTGAACGATGCTGTCACACATTTCATTAACGTGTTACTGGATGATAAGGGGCAGAAAACGTGAGAGAGTGAGAAGAGGCCCGTGCAGTCTGCGGTTCCCGAAGAAGATAAGTGAAGGAAGGTATAGAAAGTTAATTTGAGCAGATTAGGCGATTGGTGTATAATTCATGGATTACCGAACACTATTTTCTAAAGATATAATACTAAGTAGCTTGCCTAAAGTATTGCTTTTAGAATGTGTTTGAGTCAGAGGACCAATAGTCTGAAAGAATGAGAGTAAGTGAGGCTGCGTATCGTATTAGTATTAGGGTTATTGTTAACTCCATTGCTTCTGGGGAAAAAAAAGAAATTCACTCTGTTCTGAATTTAGCCTTTCGTTACTTACATAGTAGAATGCACTCCTCATATTACAGTTGTGTGGTTCATTTATTTGTATTGCGAGTATTGAGTATTAATGTGATCACCTCAAGGAAAGGAAGATAATTAAGCAAGATACTGAAAGGAGAGGAAGGGAAAAGCACCTTGGGGTATACTATAGATTTGATTAATTTCCAGTTGTTGCCACAAAAAAATTTGATAACGTGATTATTTCCTGGAAAGCAAGGAAGTATTTGTGCCAGATAAATATAAGGTAGTGGATGAGAGAGAGAGAGAGAGAGAGAGAGAGAGAGAGAGAGAGAGAGAGAGAGATGTTGTTTATTCAAGGATATTCAAGTTCGAGAAAGTTAACGTTCATTAAATTTGCACTCGCCTTGTAAAAGTTAAGTTAGTGGAAGAATAAGTCGAAAAGTAATTATGTCCGTTAAAATTGATTTGATCTTCTTTTTTATATTTTTTGTCTTGGAGTTGATTCCTATTCTATACGTACACCACTGCTGCTCTTTCACCACCACCACCACCACCACCACCACCACCACCACCACCACCACCACCAACAACAACAACAACAACAACAACAACAACAACAAACTACTCTTATTACTACTGCTGCTGCTGCTACTACTACTGCTACTGTTACTGCTGATGTTACTACTACTACTACTACTACTACTACTACTACTACTAATTACTATTATTGCTACTACTACTGTTATTACCGTACTACTACTACTACTACTACTACTACTACTACTACTACTACTACTACTACTACTACTATTGCTGTTGTTGTTGTTGTTTTCAAATTCAAATCAACGTACTAATTTCATCACAAACAATCTAGAGGGGAAAATATTTTGCGTTTAGTTAATGCATTAAACCACTGCCTCATGCGCTGCGTGGGAGAGGGCCTAGAGTGGGGCGGAGTGGGGATGGGAGTGGGGAAGTTACCTGTTGATTAATTAAAACTCCGGGAACCGCGTCAATAAACACCTGCACATTATTCAGAATTAAAGGTGAGTTTGTGATTCGGTGATTTTCCTCACACGTGGAGGAAGGAAATTATGAATATATACAAATCGTGTGTTTTTCCCTGGTGGTAATGCCTTTTAATTTAACTTAACGTAAAATAACAACGATCGCTCAGACACGTGACTTTCAAAATGGCTGTTCTGTAGGTTGTGAAGCCAAACCTGTCCTGACCTCGCCAAACTTGACCTAATCTAACCTAACTCTTTCTTCTCAGTACGGAGGCGTCATTATGGTAGTCTTATTCTATCTCGCCTAGCCTTATATATTTACAATAACTCCTGAAGCATCTCTTGGCTCCATTAACCATCTTTGTTAATCTCTTTTAAAAGCCTTTCTCTGAACAAATATCAAGTGTGTTTCTTCTCTGTTTATATTTCAAAACAAGTATAATATTCCTTCCTATTTCTTCTATCCTCCCCTTTGTCCGTATTTCTTTTGTTTAGTTGTATCATAATTTTCTTTTTCATTTATGTTATACCCTTCAGTTTAATCCCTCTTCCATTGTCTTTATTCTCTACCTCTTCTATGTTATTTTAATCTTATATTTTTATCTTACACACTACTCCATATCTCCATTCCTCTTCTATCGTTTATTCACTGTTTCTTCAATTGTTTCCTATTCTACATCTCTTCTAACATCTTTACTCTTCAATCCATATCTGCCTTTTTTTGTTAATCTCTTCAGTCTTCTGCATGATTCTTTCCTATTTGTTGATTAACCGAGATAGTGAGAAAAAGAAAATAAGAAACCGGGAAACTAGCGTGATACTGGTGTTAAACGAGAGAGAAAGAGAGAGAGAGAGAGAGAGAGAGAGAGAGAGAGAGAGAGAGAGAGAGAGAGAGAGAGAGAGAGAGATGGGAATATTAACCCTGTTGTATGATTGACAGAAACAAAATTGGAGCTGTTGTTTTGTTGGAAGGTATGTTAGTTTTGTTAATGTAAGGTCAGGAAAGAAGAAAGAAGTGTAGGGAGACGAGCTTTTTGTTACTATTATATACAGGAGGAAAAGTCTACACGTCGGATTTAGTAAAGGTTACAATGCTGTTGGACGAAAGGATGAAAAAAAAAAAAGGAAAAATGTTATCGGGATGGAATGAAAAACAAAGTCAAGAGATGAAACGAAAAAAAAAATGGCAAGGGATAGAAATCATATTAAAAGAAAAATGTTACGCAATAGTATTAGAATCGATGAAATAAAAGAGTCTAGAGATGAAAAGGTATTACGTTATGTTGAAATCAGTATGGTAGTATGAGACAAAGTTGTCACCGATGTATATACTCGCCATATCGTAGTGTTCTCTCTCTCTCTCTCTCTGGATCTGTCTGGTGGCGTTTAGTCAGTAAAAGTTAGCAGGGATGTGGAAACACCGAGGCACTAGAATTGCAGTGTATTTACAATATTCGCACGAAGGCAAGACTTCCTGCCGGACTTGCAACACACTCAGTGCCGCCCAACGCCCCTCTGCCGGCACACACTGCTACAGGCACTGCTGACCATAAAATGTTGACGTATTATCAAGTTTATTATTAAAAAAAAAAGGAAAAGGTAACAATTAAGGTATTAATGGAACTACATAGATAATAAAAGCAATGCGTACAGTCTATTTCGTCCTGGTATTCCTCTCTACATGCTCCAGATATGAGTATTAAATAAATGTACCTAACATCTATATTCCCTTGAACTCAGCACTCGCAGACCAGGAAGAGATGAGGAAACGGGAAGAAAATCTAATACAATAATAGTAAAAAGAACAACTATACCAAACAGCTGGAATAATGAAGATGTTTTGATATGATATTAGATTAAATTAAGAGAGTGTATTGAAATGAACATAAAAAGAGAAAACAAATACTTTATACCTTGAGAGAGAGAGAGAGAGAGAGAGAGAGAGAGAGAGAGAGAGAGAGAGAGAGAGAGAGAGAGAGAGAGAGAGAGAGAGAGAGAGAGTAGGAAGTTGGTGATGTGTAAAATGGATCAAAGAGGAAGAAGAAGCAAATAAAAGAGGAGAGGAGAGGAGAAAAAAAGAAAGGAGATTCATGGCACTTTGAGAAGGGAGGAAAGAGGAAATGGAGAAGCGAAGAAACCTTATCACTGGAAGAAAAGAGAGAGAGAGAGAGAGAGAGAGAGAGAGAGAGAGAGAGAGAGAGAGAGAGAGAGAGAGAGAGATATTCCCTACAATAGTTTTATCCTTAATCAAACTTACATTCCTCTAAATATGACTAGTGCTTTCCCTTCACTTTTAATTTTTAATATAATGTAATTCAGCTTAATATAATTTACATAAGTTTCATCTTTTTCGTCATTATCAACTCTGCATTGAATTACCTTAACTGAGTTGTCCTTCAGAAGAAAGATGAAAAGACTTACAACTATTTTGATAATAATACTGAAAATCCTCTTTTGAGTCTCTAATAGTGACAGTGCGTTCGTATATACTCGATGTGGAGAAAGCTGTTCATAGTCCTGTTTTCTTTTCATCTAAATTGTGAATGGATTTAATAATCACCACTTCTGATTTTTTTTCTCGTCTTTTTTTTACCATTTTCTTTAATTTGTGCATAAAAAAGCGATTGGTATATTACAGTTTATACAGTAACACTTAAACACTTAAACACTTTCTTATATTTGTCTTATATATATGGATTAACAGAAAAGAATAGTTTACCACGACAAATAGCTCTTTGTAAGCTGTAGGTAGCTTTATGGGCAATATTATGAAGTTACAGATACACCAAAAGAAACTATTCTGCATGAAAAGAGAGAGAGAGAGAGTAGCGATCCTTACTTCATGATCACACTGAATGCAAGACAAAAATACGAGGAAGATTTATGGTGACATTAAATATGCTATGGATCCTTGAAAAATATTAACTGTGAGGAATGGGTTTTCTGTTTTGTTATTTATATTCCTTTGTTTTATGGTCTATTGTGCCTTATGAACTATTAATGGATTACTAGGTGTGTGTGTGTGTGTGTGTGTGTGTGTGTGTGTGTGTGTGTGTGTGTGTGTGTGTGTGTGTGTGTGTGTGTGTGTGTGTGTGTGTGTGTGTGTGTGTGTGTGGTAGCGTGAATGGTGGCTAGTTCTCTCTCTCTCTCTCTCTCTCTCTCTCTCTCTCTCTCTCTCTCTCTCTCTCTCTCTCTCTCTCTCTCTCTCTCTCATTTGTTTTTGCCACATTAAAGAAGGAAGGAAGGAAGGAAGGAGGGCTTAATTCTCTCTCTCATTGTAATGTAGTACCAACTTTTAGACACACACACACACACACACACACACACACACACACACACACACACACACACACACACACACACACACACACACACACACACACACACACACACACACTCTTTCTCTGCCATATATTTCTGTCCTGTACTAGAGTATATATTTCAGCTTTATTACTATAACATATAGGAATTCTATATTCGAAAAGACACAAATAAATATAATTTTTTTTATATATATTTTCTTATATTTTCTATTCTTCCTTTGTCTTTTCTAGTTCTCTCTCTCTCTCTCTCTCTCTCTCTCTCTCTCTCTCTCTCTCTCTCTCTCTCTCTCTCTCTCTCTCTCTCTCTCTCTCTCTCTCTCTCTCTCTCTCTCTGCCGCGTCTCTTTTTATCTTCCTCTCTTACCCCTCATTTATTTTTGTCACGTTCCTCCTTTGCCTCCATTTTTTAACTTGTTTTGCCTACTTCCCTCTCACCTTCCATCCACCTCTCTCTCTCTCTCTCTCTCTCTCTCTCTCTCTCTCTCTCTCTCTCTCTCTCTCTCTCTCTCTCTCTCTTCAGTTCAAGGTTCCATTGTTCTTAAGATCTTATTTTCCTTTTCCCTCCCTCCCTTTCTCCTTCCCTCCTTCCTCCACCTTCCTCCCCTCCTCCTCTCTCTTTCCTTGCCTCTTTCCCTCCTTCCCCCTTAACTAATGGCGCGAGATAGAGTCCAAACAAAGTAATTTTTCTCTTCTCGTGGTGAAAAATATGTAATTTACTTAATAGATCTTTTCCTACATTTTCCTTCCTCCCTCGATTACAGTTTGTCATTAATAATCGTCACTTTAATTTTCCCCACCGGCCTGATTTCCTCCCAAGTAAAGGTTGTGAAATTAATCAAGAAGTGGATGATTGGTTTAGTGCCTAAGGGATTTCGTGACTGAATAAGATGGGAATATATTTATATGTTGATATGTTTGGCATTACTGTACTTTGAAATATAAAAAAAACCTCGATATTTCTGTTTTTTTTTTTTTTTTTTGTGTGTGTGTTATGAGTAATTTGATTTCTATGTGGCTATGTGTGCTCATACGTAATTATGTTTTCAAATTCGTTTCATTTCATTTTCTCTTTTTTTTATGTTCTTGGGCAAACAACAAAACCTTCCACACGTTTTCTTCCTATTCGTTTTTATATTAAGTGAAAGAATGACACGTTTAGACACCATTTTTCCATCTTTTCGTGAGATGAATAACAATCTTGAATCATAACTTAATTTTCTTTTTTCTTACCTTTAACTAGAAAACACCTCGAACTGCCTTTTATTTTCTTTCATGTTTCCCCTCACAGCTTATGCCAACTCTCTCTCTCTCTCTCTCTCTCTCTCTCTCTCTCTCTCTCTCTCTCTCTCTCTCTCTCTCTCTCTCTCTCTCTCTCTCTCATTCCCGTAGTCAATCTTTTCCTTCTGGAGAGACAAACACTTCGACTTAGTAGGTGTCAAGATCACTCCTCCTCCTCCTCCTCCTCCTCCTCCTCCTCCTCCTCCTCTCCTCCTCCTCCTCCTCCTCCTCCTTCACCTCCATCTCTCCTTTCTCCTCCTTTTCCTCCTGCTTTTCTCTCTTCTTGCATGACTCTGAAAACTGTGTGTGTGTGTGTGTGTGTGTGTGTGTGTGTGTGTGTGTGTGTGTGTGTGTGTGTGTGTGTGTGTGTGTGTGTGTGTGTGTGTGTGTGTGTGTGTTACTTACTCTCTTGGCATTATCCTTGCTAACGTTCTCCTGCCAAGATATTTAAGTCGAAGTTCATCCCGCGGGAAGTTGGTAGGTTCAATTTGGCTGGAATTATCTCGCTGTCGTGGCTTCTCCTGTGCTGCATTAGAAACTGGGTGAAATGATGCGGGTTTCTTTTTTGTTGTCGCCCTCGTCGTGTTACCTTCCATTATTTTTTTTCCTCCGCGCGCGTGTGTGTGTGTGTGTGTGTGTGTGTGTGTGTGTGTGTGTGTGTGTGTGTGTGTGTGTGTGTGTGTGTGTGTGTTTGAAAGCGATAGTGAAGCAATTAAGCCTTTTTTTCTAATTCTTTGTCTTTTCACTTATATTATCCGTTCTCGTGCGAGGAGAAAATAAATGAAAGATTGAAGGATAGATAGGCAAATAGATTGATAGATATAGATACGTAGATGCATAGATAAATAGATATTTAAGTGTCTTTTAATGAATGAGTTTATAGATTACTTTATTCATCCATCACGAGCGAGCGAGCGAGAGAGAGAGAGAGAGAGAGAGAGAGAGAGAGAGAGAGAGAGAGAGAGAGAGAGAGAGAGAGAGAGAGAGAGAAGAGGGAGGGGAAAAATAGAGTCAGAACATTTTCCATTTGTTAGTAAGGCACAACAGCATTTCTGGCTCCATTTAACAGTTTAGTAAGGGGAGTTTTTCGCACATGCATAAAGCGAATGGAAATGAAATAACAACGTTAACGAAAATTATACAACAAGTGCAACAAGTGAGAACAGTTGGGGAGGGTTTGCAAGTGGCCTGGGTGTGGGAGTGGGAGTGGGTGTCGGAGTGGAGTGGAGTGGATGGTAAGGGCTAAGTTGCAGAGGAAGGCGAAACACCGATCCACGAAGCTGCCAAGGGGTAATAGTTGTAATAAGACACACAACTTGGGAGAGGCAAGTTATGTGAACCGACTTGTGTTTTCCAGATAAGTTGAGAGGCGGGAGGTGAAGTTACACACACACACACACACACACACACACACACACACACACACACACACACACACACACACACACACACACACTTTTCATCACTACCACCACCACTCGCACAATCCTCCACCTTCCCAGAGCAACAATAACTTTGATTAATCTCAGAGAAGTGTTGGTCCAATTAACTTTACATTCCGATAGAGAAGTGTGCGTATTGTGAACAGGGTGAGTGCATGCCAGCCTCGAATTCCGGTCTGATTCTGATGAAGGGCAGAAAAAAGACTGAAGAGTCCCTGGAAAGTTAAGCTATGAAATTCCTGAGGTGTTTAGTGTCTCTCTCTGCCAGTCTGTCTTTTTTTTATCTCAGTTTCCGCCCTCTTTTTTTTTTTTTTTTTAGTATATTTGTTTTTCCCTATCTGTCTGTTTGCCTTTGTTTTTCTTTGCCGTCTGTTATTCTGTGTTTTTTTGTGTGTGTGTGTGTGTGTGTGTGTGTGTGTGTGTGTGTGTGTGTGTGTGTGTGTGTGTGTGTGTGTGTGTGTGTGTGTGTGTGTGTGTGTGTGTGTGTTTCTTGGTTTTGAGAGAGAGAGAGAGAGAGAGAGAGAGAGAGAGAGAGAGAGAGAGAGAGAGAGACAGACAGACAGACAGACAGACAGACAGACAGACAGACAGACAGACAGACAGACAGACAGACAGACAGAGAGAGAGAGAGAGAGAGAGAGAGAGAGAGATAACTATACAATTTCCCGTTTTCCATACGTGCATAAGTTTGTTCCTATAGTCTCTCTCTCTCTCTCTCTCTCTCTCTCTCTCTCTCTCTCTCTCTCTCTCTCTCTTGAAATACCTACAATACAAGCTAATTATCTGTGCTGGACAAAGACGGTTCTGCTGCTGATAATTTAGCTGATGCATTTGTGTTAGGATTAGGGAACATGGTCAGGCCAGGTGAGGTGAGGTGAGGTGAGGTGAGGTCAGGTCAGGTCTCGGGGTCAACATGAGATCAAAATTGTAAAGTGTTCTGGGCTACACATTTTTCTCCCTCATTTTTTTTCAGCTTGAGGGAAAGAGTAATAAATAGTAGTAGTTGAACGTATAACGAAATACTTGTCCGCTCTAACAAGATTATGTGGCGAGGTAAGCTAATAATAATGCTGAAGGTCAGTCATAAATTCTCTGTGGCTGAAGGGAAGGAAAAATGAGGGAATTCTCTCTCTCTCTCTCTCTCTCTCTCTCTCTCTCTCTCTCTCTCTCTCTCTCTCTCTCTCTCTCTCTCTCTCTCTCATTCTATTAAGATTACACACGATAAACAAGATAAGTGGAGGAGACAGTGCAAAAAAAATAATTTTGACGTCGTAGACTAGAAAACAATACTGTGACAAGAATAATAATGATAAAGATAAGGAAGAAGGATAGAAAGTAACTATTGTAATAGAATGACGGTTAATAAATATGCATATAAAACTCTAAGCAACATTTGCCAATAAAAACAATAATGATGGAAAACTCTACACGTAAACAAAAAGATGAGCCGAACTTGAAATAAAACTCACCATTTCCGTGCCCGCGAGCGACGGTAGAAGGTAAGGAGAGGAAAGAGCACACATCATTACCTTCAAGGGGCCACGGGAGGGATCGCTATGGGAGTATTCAACATTGATAGCTCTGGCCACGAGAAAAGACAGAGGGACGGGTCCATCAACTTAATATTGAATAACGTCATTAAATAGACAGGTGACCTTACCCTACTCTACAGGTGAAAGTGAAGGTCAGTTATTCTATGTCTCTCCCAGCTTTGACAGATTTAATTAATATATGATAATTTTTGAAGGGTATTGATAGTGTTCTGATATTTAGTTGTATATGACGGTGAAGAGAAGGAGGAGTAGGAGGAGGTGGTAGTGGTGGTGGTGGTGGTGGTGGTGTTGGTGGAAGTGGTAGGGCAAGAATATAATCTTGCCTACTTTGAGACGATGAAAAAGCAAACATTGATTTCTTTACTGTTCCCTGTTGGACACTTATTCTTTCTCTTTACAGTGGAGTAGTTTGTTTTTCTCCTCCTCCTCCTCCTCCTCCTACTCCTCTTTCTCTTCCTCTTCCTCCTTGACAAGTGGAGAAAGTTTCCCACAAGTGGAAGCTAGCAAATGTCACGCCCATTTAAAAAAAAAGAAGAAAATAAATCACTTTCAGCCAATTACAGACCAATCAGTCTTACTTCAGTATTGTGCAAGCTGCTGGAAACAATAATCAAAGACAAGATTGTCATATACTTAGAAGGAAATAAAATAACGAAAGATTCACTACATGGTTTCAGAAATAAGCGCTCCTTGCTGACAAACTCACTGGACTTCTTTTATGAAATTTTTAACTCGTATGAAAGTCAGAAGCAGTTGATATTATTTATCTTGATTTCCAGAAAGCTTTCGACACTGTCCCACATAAGATACTGATCAGCAAAGTAAAAGCTCATGGAATAGCCGGAAATGCCCTGAAATGGCTGGAAGACTGGCTCCCTGACGGAAAGCAACGTGTTGTTATCAACGGAAAAGAGTCAGAGTGGCACATTGGAAAAAGCGGTGTTCCTCAAGACAGTAAAGTGACATCAACGTCACAATGGCAAGAACTACAATGTGACCTAAATAAACTGACACGCTGGGCAGAAAATGGCAAATGAAATTCAATATAGAAAAGTGTAAAGTTTTACACATCAGAAATAACAATGTACAAGCAAAATACGCAATGAATAATGTGTTTCTGGGAAGTTCTGAGAATGAAAACGATCTTTGTGTTAAGGTGTCCAAAGATCTGAAGCAGAGTCAACACTGCACAGAAATAGTGAAGGCAGCAAATAAATCAGTTGAGTTTATTGGCAGAAGCTTTGAATTTAAATCACAAAAAGTCCTCAGCTTGAATACTACGAGCATTTCTGGTCACCATATTACAGAAAATACATTGAAAAACTGGGAAAGATCCAGCGTAGAGTGGCTAAAATTATTCCAAGATTGGGAAACAAGAAATATGAGGGACGACTGGAAGCATTAAATCTATTCAGGTTAACAAAGCGCAGGGTAAGAGGAGACCTAATTGAGGTTTTCAAAACTTTTAAAGGATATAACAATCATGACGCAAACAAGTATTTTATCATTGATCATTTCAACGTGACAAGGAATAATGGATTTGAAATTACACCCAAATCCTTCAAATCCCACGAAGCAAAGACATTTTTCTTTAATAGAATTGTTAACATCTGGAATAAGCTTCCTTCAGAAATTGTAAACAGTACTTCTATTGTATCATTAAAAAATAAAATTGATAAATATTTAAAAGATGACTCCCAACAAGCTCTCTTCTTGTCCGAATAAATAAACATGATATCATTGTTATGATTATTTTGTGTGTCGTTTTTCTTCCAGATAAATAGTTCACCGTAGGGTTAAAAGCAGACTCTCCTTTCATTCATTCCATGTCAGTTTTTCCATACTGTATGATACTTTTCCCAACTATTCTCCATTCCAGCGAGGGAGTGGTGGGTGGGGAGAAGCCTTCTCCTGAACTGTCCTGTCTCTTCTCTGTAGTTAGTTAAAAGTAGTTACCAAGCAGCCTATAAAGGACTAAGAGGTATGTTGCTATTTGGCTTTCTTTTGTATTCCTCCTCCTTGATGGGGAGTAGCCTTAGCCTTTCCAATCTTTTTTTTCTTTTACGTTAGTTCAGATAGAGTAGTCTGCAAACAGCTTAGACAGGGCCAGTAGGCCTGCTGCTGTTTGTTCTTCATTTGTATTCCTCCTCCTCCTCCTCCTCCTCCTCCTCCTCCTCCTCCTCCTCCTCCTCCTCCTCCTCCTCCTCCTCCTCCCCCTCCAAGATAACTCAAGTCCATCAAGCCTTAAAAGTCAAGACAGATAGACTATCGAAAATGAAATCAAGAATATAAAAAGTCAGCTAGCAACTTGTCTTCCTCCTCCTCCTTCTCCTTCTCTTCCTCCTCCTCCTCCTCCTCCTCCTCCTCCTCCTCCTCCTCCTCCTCCTCCTCCTCCTCCTCCTCCTCCTCCTCCTCCTCCTCCTCCTCCTCCTCCTCCTCCTCCTCCTCATCCTCCTCCTCCTCCTCCTCATCCTCTAATAGCTCTACGGTGAATGTGAGGGGAATATATAGCAAAAAATGGGAAAAAAGAGAAACCGCCGAAGTTATTCTCTTAAGTGTCTCAAAGTTTTCATTATATGTTGTTGAAGCAAATTTTCCGTCTTCTTGCCCAGTCTTGGTGTGTGAGTGCTTCTGGGAAAGACTGAAGGGGAGAGAGAGAGAGAGAGAGAGAGAGAGAGAGAGAGAGAGAGAGAGAGAGAGAGAGAGAGAGAGAGAGAGAAGCAGATTTTTTATTTGTATATACGAGTAGATAGCATTTTTATTTTTATTTTTCGTCTTACCTGTGTGTGTGTGTGTGTGTGTGTGTGTGTGTGTGTGTGTGTGTGTGTGTGTGTAGGTAACTGTCTTCAATCCGCTAAGTAGTATATGCGCCTGTCTGTCCGTCTGTCTGTCTGTCTGTCTATATGTTTGTCTTGTCTTCGTTTATCTTGAGTGCCTTTATTTGTTTACCTGCCTGTGAATTCACCTTCCCTCTTCCGCTCCCACTCTCCTCCTCCCTGTCCCTTTCCCTCTCCCTCTCCCTATCCCTCTCCCTCTCCCTCTCCCTGTCCCTCTCCTCTCCTTCTCCCTCTCCCTGTCCCTCTCCTTCTGAGTTGCAGGCGCCTCACGCACACCTCAGCACCAGGTGAGTGTGTCGGCGGCAGCAGGTGGCCTCGCGAGGACCCGAAATGAACATATTTGATTACATTTAAGCAAGCATCTGCCGGCCACCATCCTCCTCCTCCTCCTCCTCCTCCTCCTCCTCCTCCTCCTCCTCCTCCTCCTCCTCCTCCTCCTCCTCCTCTTCCTCTTCCTCCTCCTCTTCCTCTTCCTCTTCCTCTTCCTCCTCCTCCTCCTCCTCCTGCATGAACCGGGAGAAAAAAGACGGGACACTGGTGGAGACTTTCGTAATTTCTCAGTAGCCGGAATGAAAAGAAAGAGAGAGAGAGAGAGAGAGAGAGAGAGAGAGAGAGAGAGAGAGAGAGAGAGAGAGAGAGAGAGAGAGAGAGAAAGGATGGGAGAGAGGAAGGAAGAAAGAAAAAGAAAGAAAGAAAGAAAGAAAGGGGAAAATAAACGGATGTTATTTACAGGCTTTTTGTTTTTACTACTACTACTACTACTACTACTACTACTACTACTACTACTACTACTACTACCACCACCACTACGACCACCACCACCACCACCACTATTAGCCTTGACCTCTTTCTTTCTTTCTGTTTCTTTCCTTTCCCTTTGATGCGCTTTAGTTTCTTTTCTAAATATGAGCGCTCTCTGGGAAAAAATACCCTTTTTATCATGTCCTTTGAACTTCCGAAACACTCTGCGTTTTCCTCATTATCTTGTCTTCCATTAGTTATTTGCAATTTGCCTTTTTATACAGTCTAGTTATTTATTGCTGTAATTAACTTCTTTTTTACCCTATTGTACCTTTAATGTTTTCTCTCCTTCCTCCCTTTCGTCCTTCTTGCCTTCCCTTTTTCTTTTCTATCCTCTCTTTCCTTCCTTCATTCCTCGTTTCACTCTTTTTCAGTTTCGAATTCTTCCATCCTTTCAATCTTCCTGGTTTTCCTCTTTCCTACATTTCTTTATTTTCTTTTCTTGCATCTTTTTCCTCTTTCCATCCTTCCTTATACCCTTCCTTCGTCACTCTCTTCCTCCTCTCTTAAACTCCTTCTCCCACACCACTTTCTTATTCATTTCTTCCCTCCTTGCAACATTCTATCTTTTCATCCTTCCTCTTTAATCTATTTTTTCATTTCTTAATTCTTTATCTGGATTTTTCTTTTTCCTTTCCATCTATTTTCTTTTTATTTATCAATTATCGTTCTTCACTTTTCATATTTCAAAAGCAAGAATATTTTCATACTCTTGCTTTCTGTTGCTTGTTTTTCCATGTTTATTTTTGTTCTCATGGTGCCTTTCGTGGCGTCATTTCCTTTCTAAACTGTAAAGTCAACATATGTCAGGAAAGTTGAAAAGGATAAAGTTGTTTCCTTTGGTTCACGTGTCTAGCTTCCAATTTGAAGAGGTAATACTAACTGCTGTAATTTTTTGCCAGCTTTTATTTCGTCACTTCTCACTTCGATTTCATACATTTTATCCGCCTCCCTCTCGCGTGTGTGTGTGTGTGTGTGTGTGTGTGTGTGTGTGTGTGTGTGTGTGTGTGTGTGTGTGTGTGTGTGTGTGTGTGTAGGGATATGGGTGTTTGTGTGTGGCGTGTTGTCAGTTTGTATGTTTATATTCATGTTTGTTCATTCTGTCTGACACACACACACACACACACACACACACACACACACACACACACACACACACACACACACACACACACACACACACACACAACTTTATTGGTCTTCCTCTATCGCACACGCACATACACTGTTTGTTCAGTTTGTTACTCCCAGGAGCGCACAGGCACACACACACACACACAAACACACACACACACACACACACACACACACACACACACACACACACACACACACACACACACACACACACACACACACACACACACACACATACGAATGCACGGGACAATTGCCGCCGTTACCACTTACACGTAACGTAGCCACGCTGTTTAATGTGACTGTTTGTCTTGCACGCGCATACACTCGCCCATACACATGCCCATACACACGCACGTACACGCTCATGCAATTCATAAGGAAGGAAAATGGCCAACCTGACTGTTATTGTAGAAGGAAACACACACACACACACACACACACACACACACACACACACACACACACACACACACACACACACACACACACACACACACACACACACAGTTTTTTTTTCTCTCTCTCTCTCTCTCTCTCTCTCTCTCTCTCTCTCTCTCTCTCTCTCTCTCTCTCTCTCTCTCTCTCTCTCTCTCTCTCTCTCTCTCTGGGCTTGCCAAAATGACTTAATAGACCAATTCCATTATTGGTAAACAAGGACACGAAGGGGGGAGGAGGAGGAGGAGGAGGAGGAGGAGGAGGAGGAGGAGGAGGAGGAAGAAGAGGAAGAGGAAGAAGAAAAAGAAGAGTAGGAGGAAGAGGAAGAGGAAGAGGAAGAAGAAGCTAAGTTTCCTGTCCTCCACCAGACTCAAGCTATGTATTCCATTGTTGTCTGATTAGATGAACATTTTTTTCCCCTCTTTTCTTCACTTCACCATTTTTCCCTCATTTATATTTTTCCCCCAAGCTGAACCGCGAGCTACGTTTTCTGGTGTGGGGAAGGAGCTCGGGGAATAGAGAGAGAGAGAAAAAAGTTAAATTTCAGACGGAGCGAGAGAATTTCCTCGTCGTTGGAAGTGGAAATACTCAAGGCCAAAACACAAGAGACTCCTGGAAGGGAATTCTTGTGGGGTGGAAACTTGTGAGGAGCGTCTCTTGTGGTCCAATTAGACTAACTTCCTGCTTGGCCACCTTTGGGAGAATCCGCTTGGCCTCGCTGGTTCAGGTCAGTGTAATAAGAAGGCTTGGATCCACATATGAAATTCGTTGGAGTAGAGTTAGAACGGGGGTGGTTTATTGTGGAGGAATTTGAAACGTTAGTGGAATATGACGCTTGAGATGCCTGTATTTGTGGAGCTGGTTTAATGTGGTACAGAACACAAACCAAGATTAATGATGAAGTAGTTTATAGTTGGGAAATTCGGAAGAAAAGTTATACAAATGACATTAAGATCAATGTATGAAATTATTTGCGGAAATTAATCACGGAGATGGTTTATAGTGGTAGATTAGCGTCTGCGGCCCACATAATGAATGAACTATATTTTGTGTTTGTGAAATTGTTTGATAGGGGAAGTTTGAATATTGATGGGAATGCAATATTAGTTAATCGTACGTCTGATTAGTTTTCGAGGCATATACATATAAGGAAAAATATTGAGTTCAGTGGAATTGAAAACTTGAAACTTGCGTTTTTTTATTTATTTATTTTCTTTACGGTAAGGCCTATAGCGCCTGTAGGCACACTTGAAGAGTGCATGGGAAGCGCTGTTCAGCTTCCGCCCATCAGTGGCGCAGGCAATTTTATTTATAGTGGTACCCATATTAGGGCCCATATCACCGCCTAAGCTCATCTTGAGTGTAACCACCTAGAACCTGGGTATCATGGTGATATGTAGGTAACTTTAAACCACTCGACAAATGGCAAAGTGTTTTAAGGCTGTACGTGGTGGGATTCGAACCTACGCGTGGACGTCTGCCCGATCCCACGCTCACCACCTTATCCACTATGCCACCGCCTCCCTGAAACAACAGTGGACAATTTCAAAAGTCAATAAAGTAGAAAAACTACACTAGTGACAACATTGCTTGTGTAATTTAACAACGAAATTTGATATGGAGATACAAGAATTTCTAATACTGAAACGCATCAAATAACGTGAGAACAAATGTGACCTAACAAAAATACGTCCTTGCATAGAAACCTTTGAAATGATGTTTACATATAAATAGAACACAGTTTGAGCCTATATGAATGCTCACTGAAGAGTAAATCAACATACTTGCTTTTCGAAATTAAATTTAAGTTGGTGAAGCTATTTGTTTATCTAAGAGGGGCACTGACCGAGGGCAACAAAAAAAAGAAAAGAAAAGCCCACTGAGGTACAAGTCCTGAAGAGCAAAGGTGAGTTATAGAAAGAAGGAAATCATTACCATAGACCCTTTTCGAAATTACATTTACGAGTATGTATATACCGTGAAGCTCAGAGCCATATGTTTACTGAACAATATCATATTCGCTTTTCGAAATGACATTGATATAACTTTTATGAAGTTTAGAGCTACATATCAACATTTGCTGGACGAGAAGTAACAAAGGCAGCTTGTAAAAGAAAAAAAAAAGATTATTTATACCTGGTGACTTATGTAATTCACCTCACGTACACACAAACTCGTGTATTTGATAAGGAGTGTTCTAAAAATGTCTAGTATTCACTTTACATACGTGTGTGTTAACGTTAGGGACTGAGTACATGTCGATATACGCACATACATACACATGTGAATACATGCATACATTTGATATACTATGTTGACTGTGTATGTTGCAGCTCGATTCTTTTGTTCTTTGTGTTCTTACGTGTCTTGTTTAGTATATATGTCCGACTACTTGTCAGTCTGCACCTCTGCTTCCACCTCCATATTTCTTTTCTTACAATATACTTGCCTGTTTATATGTTTATCTCTATGTTCATCATTCCTCCTCTGTCTCTTCGTTCATATTGACTTGTCTATCTCCACCTGTCTATATCTGTCCTTTTGTCTCTTGTGTACTTCTCGAAACATGTTTCTTGTTACTGATCAGTTCTCTTGTCTATCTGTCATTCACCTGTTCGTGTATTATTGCTGCTTTGCTGTTGTTCTTACTCTCAAATGTGATTTCCCAAACAAGATAACGCGGAATTTATGATTAATATGCGGACAAACATTTTAATGGAAACAAATTGAAAATTTTAATCCTTCATGTTTGCATTTCAGATCACACATTTTGCTCATGAAATTATTTGTGCTGCAGTATTTGTCTTTTTTTGTCTGTGTGTCTGTGTGTATCTGTGTGTACGTACAGTAGTAATTGATTGTCTGAATGGCGCACAGTAATGGGGAATATTAAACCTTTTTCCCTCGAGGTCTTGACATACGAGAGGTCAGAATGGTGTAATGACATTTTTTTATCCTTTGACTATGCTTTTTTCCCTGTGACTATATAGTTTTTCTTTTGGTCGAGAACACTTTTTGTTCTGATGACGAAGCGATTCG
>NC_059277.1:3065000-3075000 GCF_017591435.1 Portunus trituberculatus
AAAAAAAAAAAAGACAGGAAATAAGCGATAAAATTTTCCTGGTGGCTGCAATGAAGGGGAAGCGAACCCAAATTTAATTCAGTCATGAAAATAATGAAGGGAAGCGAATATTTAGACTCGGATGAAACTTGACTGAAATAGTTTTGACCGTAAAGTCACTCCATCACTGCTTTCCATCTGATGACGCGACCAGACAAATAAGATACAATATGCTAAGAAAAAATTGTGACGTTGCCTCTAGTAAGCAAGATATAAAGGTGATTTTGATGGTAAAGTACATTAGTAAGTGCTCTTGAGTAAATTAATGTTAAGGGGAGCAACTTTTATGAAGTGGGAGAGGCTTTAGGCGGTGAAGGAGGCCAAGAGGCCAGGAGGAGATAAGGAAAAGAGAACGTGAGGAAAAAAATAGAGATACTGATGGTGGAGATAGGAGACAGAGAAACTCGAGAAAGAAGGAAGGGAATGTGGATAAGGAGGCGGAATAAAGGGGCGCAAGAAGAGGAGGAGGAAAAGCTTAATGAAAAAAACTGCTGATAAGAGAGAGAGAGAGAGAGAGAGAGAGAGAGAGAGAGAGAGAGAATGCTTGGGATCATGCTGGCACAATCATGGGTGATCGAGCAAGGCTGACCGAGACATCCAGAGAGAGAGAGAGAGAGAGAGAGAGAGAGAGAGAGAGAGAGAGTGTGTGTGTGTGTGCTTGTAGGTCTCGCACTGCAGTGATTACGACCTCATTACTGGTTGTGAAAGACATGTCTTGTCTCCTACAAGTGGAGACGATAACTCGGAATGTCCAATCCTCCTCCTCCTCCTCCTCCGTCAGGAGGAGGAGGAGGTCACCAGCGGTCGTCAACCCTTCTCACTCTCGCAGACTCACCCAACCCAAATTCTGGAATCTCTTGAACAAAAAACGAGACCACGAAGACAATTGGCTCACCTCACAATGCAGTGACACAGACAGGGCGAGCTTCCCTTCCTCAATGTGTCTCGTAAAGCCTGTGTGTGCCAGAGAACAAGGCTTATCCCCGGACTAAGTTCATCTTCGAGTTCTGCTCCTTACAGGTTAACTAGTTGGTGGTATTACGTTCAGTGGGCCTTTCCATGTTAGTCTGATGAGATAAGTGGTGGTCGTATCGGGTGTCTTGTTTTAGCTAAGATGAAATAAGACGATGTTTGTGTGCTTTGTTACATGATACGTTGATACGTTGATATTGGACTTTTTTTTTAATGAGATGTGTTGGAATAAAAAAAATGTAAGATAAAATATTAAATGTTTGTTGTTTCAGTGTATCCAACATGAGATGAGTAAAAGATTATCATGCGTTTTAGAATAAAAGATTAATTACATGAGCTCAGTCAGTACCCTCATTAAGCTAGTCTGGAAAAGATAAGTAATAAAAATAAAAGAATGATTTGAATGTGTAAGATGAAGTTGAAAGTTGACACGTGTGGATTTGAATTATAAACCTATCAACCTTAACAAAACAGCAACATACGTACCTTTAGACATTCGAGTTCTAATTAATTAACTAACTCATGAGGTGACTGGACAGTTATGAAGGTAGAGTATCATTTCGGTAGCTGTAAGGAGACGAAGGATGTGTGGGTATTGCAATTTATGTGATTATATAAAAAAAAATAGTAATCGATGAGGTTGAGTAGATACTAGTGTTCTGAGAAAGGTACGTATGGTATTGGTGCATAGAAGGCGAGTAGGAATATGTGTATAATTAACGTACGTCGCAGGGAGTGGACGCGAGGTAGGATGTACGTCTTTGGGTGTACACATGTGGTTTTTATTTATTTTTTAAATCAAGCGAGAGAAAGAAAGTGAGAGAAAGTGTGTACACGTGGTTTTTATTTATTTTTTAAATCGGTTTTTATTTATTTTTTAAATCAAGCGAGAGAGGAAGTGAGAGAAAGAGCTGTCTGTGTGTGTGTGTGTGTGTGTGTGTGTGTGTGTGTGTGTTTTAAATCGGTTTTTATTTATTTTTTAAATCAAGGAGAGAGGAGAGGAAGTGTGTGTGTGTGTGTGTGTGTGTGTGTGTGTGTGTGTGTGTGTGTGTGTGTGTGTGTGTGTGTTCGAGGAGGCGCGACATCCAGCTAGGCAAGAGTGACAGCCGGCCTGTGAACTGAAAGAAAAAAATAAATAAAAAAAAGTCATTCGACCCCCGTCGTCAGAGCTAATATTGAAAATCGACTAGACCTACCTTTTCCACGCCTGTGTATTGTTGACTTCAACGACGACAAGAAGTTAATGCTCAAACCCGAACTTCAGTAATGGACGTGAAATAATAGAAAAAAGGGTAAGACAAATAGCCGAACACTCTTAATAGTTCGAGAAGTAAAAAGTGTTTAACTGAATCAGGACGAGACAGCGACACATGGTAGTGAATGAAATAACGATTAAAAATAGTCAGCGAGGCAAAAACGCAGGAGGGAACGATGAGGGAAGCGGAGCAGAAGAGTGAGAGGAGAAAGGGGAAGGAGAGGACAGGTGTGTAGTATGAGGTGGGAGGGCGCGGCAGGTGTAAGCAATGGTGTACAGGGAGACAACTTTTGCTAATGTTACTAAGCTTTAAGTATTGCTCGCCTTCGATTCTTTCCCTCAGTGACGTGTGTTACGTTCACCGGTTAAACGGGTAAGATTAGCATCGGGGAGCCGGTGAACAGTAAAAACGCTGCAGGTTCAACTGGTGAGGAAATGCAAAGGCGCCACTTTAAAAAGCTATTTCAATAACCCCATAATGAAACAAACCATACACACATGAAACAGACCATACACACATGAAACAGACCATACACACATGAAACTGACCATACACACATGAAACTGACCATACACACATGAAACAGACCATACACACATGAAACAGACCATACACACATGAAACAGACCATACACACATGAAACAGACCATACACACATGAAACAGACCATACACACATGAAACAGACCATACACACATGAAACAGACCATACACACATGAAACTGACCATACACACATGAAACTGATATGAAACTGACCATACACACATGAAACTGATATGAAACTGACCATACACACATGAAACTGACCATACACACATGAAACTGACCATACACACATGAAACTGACCATACACACATGAAACTGACCAGACCATACACACATGAAACATGAAACAGACCATACACACATGAAACATGAAACTGACCATACACACACATGAAACAGACCATACACACATGAAACATGAAACTGACCATACACACATGAAACATGAAACTGACCATACACACATGAAACATGAAACTGACCATACACAACATGAAACTGACCATACACACATGAAACTGACCATACACACATGAGACTGACCATACACACATGAAACTGACCATACACAACATGAAACTGACCATACACAACATGAAACTGACCATACACACATGAAACTGACCATACACACATGAAACTGACCATACACACATGAAACTGACCATACACACAACATGAAACTGACCATACACACAACATGAAACTGACCATACACACAACATGAAACTGACCATACACACAACATGAAACTGACCATACACACAACATGAAACTGACCATACACACAACATGAAACTGACCATACACACATGAAACTGACTATACACACATGAAACATGAAACTGACCATACACACAACATGAAACATGAAACTGACCATACACACGAAACTGACCATACACACAACATGAAACTGACCATACACACATGAAACTGACCATACACACATGAAACTGACCATACACAACATGAAACTGACAACATAAAACATGAAACTGACACATACATATAACAAATAAAAACAAAAACCCAACTTAATACCTAACAATAATCCTATATGGAGGCAATGTGGAAAACACGGGACGAGTGAAAGTGCTACTTCTGAAGTGTCGCAGTGGGGAAGTGCTGGGTGATGGTTGATCCCACGGCAGTCCAAGAGGCGTTGTGTTCACTGGTTGAGGCCTGGATCTCGACTGACTATCCAGAAAGCCGAGCTTGCTTTAACACTTCCGCTGGAGTCGAATGGGGCCGCGTGAATCCAACTTCGGGACAGTAGCGGGGCTTCATAAGACGGTGACGTGGAGGGTTCATGAGTCGGTGGCGTGGAAGGGGAGGTGGAGAGGTGGCGAACGAGGTAACAAACGGAGGAGGTGATGGTAGTGGAGTATGTTACGGGCGGGCCGTAACACGTGAATTGGCCAAAAGTTTAGTCCAGTATAAATTTCCAGCGCACGTAATTTGAACATTTTTAAAGGATAGGTAATATTTTCATAGCACGAATAGCAAGAGAACCACGAATAAAAATAAAAATTTGGAATTCATATTGATTAAATGAGAACACGCGCCAACCGACATCTAGATGTTCATTTGAAACTATTAATCATTTGCAGACTTTAACATGCAGACTTTACCTATTGTGCAAATAAGATACCTACTAATTTAAACTTACCATTCTAAAACTTTCATTTATGTGGTCTGGCAGTTTGAATGTATTGTTCGTTATGGTAGCTTAAACCTCTAAATGATGTGACCTCTTAACTTGAAATAATCTTGTAAAAACCTAGATTACTATTGTGAAATCTAACATTCAGAGTAAACAGCGACGATTATAACTAAAAAAGGTAACATTAACAGAAATGGAAGTGATTCAATTGATTTTTCTTTTTAGAGCGTGTAGCTTTATTTTGCTGCTTTGTAAAACTGGTTCATGTTATTTCGAATGATAAATGTTACGAGCTGTCGGTGAGATTCAGACGCACACTGGTATCGGTGGAGGGGTTTATGGGTAAAGTTATGAAGATTAAAGGTTTGGTGGCGTGATGAATACAGCAGTACAGTACAGGCCTCTGGAGCCGTAATGAAACAGCCGGTGATGGCGGAGCGTGAAGTAAAGAAGATGGATGGGTACTTTACACACCTACCTGAAAAAAAGTAAACGAGATCCCTAGCAGCAACGCACTTTACAATGGACCTCGTTATAAGCGTGTGGGATTATTAAATTACATAAGAGGCTTACATACACGCAAAGTAAATGATAGGTTCGCTTCACTATAAATTTCTGATCCTCGTATTTTTTTCACAGATTTTTTTTTTCTTTTTTTTTCATTTTCGTGTTGGTGTTGATTGTGATGTTTGCTGTTATTGCGCCCTCACACTCTCCTCCTGTGACACTGCGGAAGTTATGGCTGTCGTTAATGTTAATGGATTTGTTATTTTTATCTGTTGTTTGCCTGCCTGCCTGCCCGCCAGCCTGCCTGCCTGCCTGCCTGCCTGCCTGCGGACCTGCCTGTCTGTCTGCTCACTCGCTTGTTCGCTCCTCAACCTACCTATCTGCCTGTCTGTTCCATTGTCTGGCTGTTATTTTATCTTTGTTCTCTCTCTCTGTTTGTCTGTCTGTCTGTCTGTCTGTTTCCCTGAGTCTCGTCATGAAATATTTTCCATCTTTCTCGTTTTTATCTACTTTTTATTTTTCTTCTTCACTGCTTCATCTTTACAGATTAACCTCATGTTTCCTATTTCTTATCTTTATTCTATCCCCCTCCTTTTGCTCTTTAATTCCTTCCTATTTAGTCCTTGCTATTCTTTGTTTTCCTTCGTACAATTTATTTCCTATTTGTTTTTTATTTTTTCTCTTCTTTCCACTCTCTATCTGTTTTCCTTCCTCCTTCACTCCCTCATTTTTTCTCGCCTACCATCCTTTCCCCATCTCCGCCACCTTCTATACACCACAACCGTCCGTGCATTTTTTCCCTCCTCCAGGCCTTCCTACCTGTATCTCCCAACGCTTCCTCCCGTGTCCCTCCCTCCTATCAAATTATTTTACCTTCTTAAGTCTATCAACCTTTTCTATCTTGTCCGTCTTTTTTACATAGGGAAGCCTCAAGTCCATAAGGAGCTTCCATACTCAGCAGGTACTCATTATATCACATCATTGAGACATCATTCATAATCTTGCTGGAAAAACAGAGGAATTTCTCAACCTTCTCCTGGTAATACTTTCAGCAGGGTTTCGTTACGTCGTGGTGGATGGAAGGTATCTAGTTAACCTGGGTAGTCTGAGAGGAGAGGCTGAGTGATTGATTTGCCGCGCCACAGCTACGGGATTACACAATGGGATTGGAATGCTGTGGTAATAAAGGAGAGGTGCTAAAGGGAAATGAGAATACGGTTGTACTATTGTGTGGTCGTAGTAGTAGAAATGTAGTGGTAGTAGTAGTAGTAGTAGTAGTAGTAGTAGTAGTAGTAGTAGTAGTAGTAGTAGTAGTAGTAGTAGTAGTAGTAGTTGTAGTAGAAGTAGTTGTAGTAGTAGTAGTAGTAGTAGTCATAGTAGTAGTAACAGAATAAAGGACTAGAATAGGATAAAGATAGAAATATAGACACACACACACACACACACACACACACACACACACACACACACACACACACACACACACACACACACACAAACTTACATGCATGCTCTGTGGAATGGAGAGTACAGAGAGCTTAGACTTGTTTGATAAGCTATAATCTAGTTAAACTTTAAGGTATCTTCCTCCTCCTTCTCTTCCTCCTCCTCCTCCTCCTCCTCCTCTTCTTCCTCTTCCTCTTCCTCTTCTCCTCCTTTAGTCCTTTCACGCCACCTTCCTCTGCCGACCTTGATTGATGAAAGATGCGCTGATCCTCTTAGCAGAGAGAGAGAGAGAGAGAGAGAGAGAGAGAGAGGTGACTGTTTCAATCTAGGGTTTTGCAATCACGTCGGTAGAGTAGTTATTGCTTTCGTCTTTTTACAGGTGTGTGGGGACAGGTGCTCCATACACCTGGGAGTGCTTGTGTACCTGCTCTCCTTTGTGTCAGACAGGTGAAGCGTGGACAAAGTCTGTCTCTTTCATATTTTTGTTTCTTGAAAGTCTTATATTTCTGTTTTTAATCTGAGATACAACAACAAAGAATCAAAAGATACTGTCAGGTATGTTCCCATCATTACATCTCTCTCTCTCTCTCTCTCTCTCTCTCTCTCTCTCTCTCTCTCTCTCTCTCTCTCTCTCTCTCTCTCTCTCTCTCTCTCTCTCTCTCTCTCTCTCCCGTATTCGCTCCCTTGACTCTTCTCGGTCACTCCCATCATGTCAAACGCCTCCAGAACATTGACACTTTTGATGGAAATGTTATGTTTTATATTTATGATCCCAAGCTCGTTTTACTTTTCAGAGACAGAATCCTGAGATAGTTCTACGAAGAGTTAACATTTACAATTCCCTCCATAACACAAACACAAGAGTTAGTATACGTTTTGATATTGTTTTAATCAAGTATATATGTTAATTTTTTCTCCAGTTTAAAGTAAAAATCTGGAAAATAATAAATCAGAAAAAGAAAAATTGAATGTCACTGAAAAGGTAAAAAAGCGGTATTTTTAACACGTGATGTTTAGATAAATTTGTAGTAACATGCGTGGATTTATTCATTCGTTTATTTATTTATTCCAATTTCAGAAACCCTTGTTAATGTTACTGGAATGGCACTGGCGCTGGCACTAACACTTCCACTGGTTTTATAGGAATGTCAGGGAGCAGAGATGGAATGTTTAGGAGGGCGGAGGAGTCGCGGTCTTTTTATGGTGATCAAAATGGCGTTTAGGGAAGGGAACCGAAACTAACAGATGGCGCTCTTGGGCGGTCTCGAGTTTCCTGGCGCTCCCGTTACGGAAATACAAACACTTCTAATGGTCAGAAGAACGCGGCCCTTTTTCTCCCTCGACTCAGTATCGTGTGTGTTTGGCAGCAGAAGGAGGAGGAAGAGAAGAGGAGGAGGAGGAGGAGGAGGAGGTGGAGGAGGAGGAGGAGGAGGAGGAGGAGGAGGAGGAGGAGGAGGAGGAGGAGGAGGAGGAGAAGGAAAAGGAGAAGAAGAATAGGAGGGAGAGGAGGGAAGGCTGGGAGTCACTCTCTTTATTCCCGTGGACAAAAGAACACTAAAAAGGAAAAAAAATAGAGTGGAATACACACACCTCTCTCTTCTTTATTCCCTTCCGAAATACAACCACCAGGAGGTTAATGAGACCCAGTGTGTGTGTGTGTGTGTGTGTGTGTGTGTGTGTGTGTGTGTGTGTGTGTGTGTGTGTGTGTGTAGGTGTATATCACTCATGCTTTTGTTTTTTTCACGTCACGTTTGTCTATCTCACAGTCACGCTGGGAAGAAAACGTGATGTCCTCTTGGCCTGGGCATTACGTGTTCCAGGCTTTGACATGCTTTTTCTTGATTTAAGCTGTTGCGTTAAAAAGTGTGATTTTTTTTACTTCTCTTCCTCCTCCTCCTTCCCCCTCTTCCTCCTCCTCCTTTAATTGTGTCCATGTCCTTTCCTTTTACGCTTCTTCTTTTAAATTTGTGAGGTTTTTTCTTTGTTTTCCTTAATTTTCTCTCATTCTTTTGCTTTTGTTGTGGGTTTCTTCTTGTTTCTGCTTGTTCTTGCTTTCAATTCTTCTTTTCTTTCTTCTACGTTTTCTTCTTCTCCTCCCATCTTTTTCCTCTTATTTATATTCTCACTTTTTCCCTGAACATGGTTTGGCTGTTAATAATTTCCATATCTTTAGTAAATCTATTTTCTTCGTCCTTGTCTTTTTTCAATATTTTCTCCTCCTCCTCCTCCTCCTCCTCCTCCTCCTCCTCCTCCTCCTCCTCCTCCTCCTCCTCCTCCTCCTGTTGGTGCTAGTCCGCCTACCTCTTGTCGTTCTTCGTGTTTCCCGATTTTTAGAGTGAAAATTGAATCGCACGCACAAAAGGTTCGTAGTAGACGAGATAGAAATGGAGGCTTTGTCCAGGATGTGGTGGTGGTAGTGGTGCTGGTGGTGGTGGAGTGAATAGTCGTTGTGAATGCCATTGTTGTGACTTTTATTGATAACTGTGTATTTTTTTTGTCTCGTCTTCCGGAAACTATTGATGGTAATGATTGAATAAAATTGTGGTATGTTATTGCAATATAATGTAGTTGTATTCACGGAAGAGAGAGAGAGAGAGAGAGAGAGAGAGAGAGAGAGAGAGAGAGAGAGAGAGAGAGAGAGAGAGAGCAAGCAAGCCAGCAACGGAATTGGAGTAGACGAAGTGTAGGAAGAGAAATGGAAGCAGGAAGGTAAGAATAAGGAAAAGTGGAAGAGGAGATTTAGGTGGAGGAAGTGGAGGAGGTGGTAAAGAATGCGAGGGAGCAGGATGGACGGTTGCGGAAGAATATAAACAGGGGAATGAGTGAGGGAGGCAATATGCTTGTGTATGTAAGTGCGAGCGAGTGTTTGGAGAGGGAAAGGAGGGACGAGCAATGGCGGGGGAGAGTAAGATAGATATTTAGAACACGAAGAATAGTGTGAGATAAGGTCAGAGAGAGAGAGAGAGAGAGAGAGAGAGAGAGAGAGAGAGAGAGAGAGAGAGAGAGATGACTATACTCTTCAGAAAATCAAGAGAAAATATAAGGAAATCGAAAAAATAAAGATACGTATATTCTCCCTTTAGAAATTGCTTAAATGCTTGACTTGAAATCGCTTTTACCAGGAGGAGGAGGAGGAGGAGGAGGAGAAGGAGGAGGAGGAGGAGGAGGAGGAGGAGGAGGAGGAGGAGGAGACTCCTTAGCATCGAGTGAGGTGGAAAGAAGACTGTGGCGTGAAATAGGATAAATGAAAGAAGAACGCGAGAGAGAGAAAGAAAAAAATGAGGAAAAAGAGAAAATGATATGTGAAAAGAGAGAGAGAGAGAGAGAGAGAGAGAGAGAGAGAGAGAGAGAGAGAGAGAGAGAGAGAGAGAGAGAGAGAGAGAGAGAGAGAGAGAGAGAGAGAGAGAGAGAGAGAGAGAGCAGGCAGTAGTAATTGTAGGAAGCTTAAGAAAAAAGTTAGAAGAAAAAAGTGAGCAACGAAGCATGAATGAAACGAATGTGGAGATGAAATGAGAAAAAAAGGAAAAGACGAGAGAGGAGAGAATATCTAGATCGTTTTGAATA
>NC_059277.1:3077500-3107500 GCF_017591435.1 Portunus trituberculatus
CAATCAGATGTTCCAAAACTAAAGAATTAATTAAATGTTTTAAACAGAAAGAGTCGTTCAGTCCTATTGTGTGTAAGCTTTTTGAGTGCTCTTTTCCCCACGGTTATTAAACTGGTGAAGTTCAAAGTTATGTTAAATATCATGAAACTGGCATTACAAAAACGAAATCGGTAGGCATCGCTCCTTTATTGTGTATATTTGTTATTATTTTATGTTGAACGTTTTTTTTCCTTGGTGAGGGAGAAAAATTTTGTAATCCTTTGTATCGTTAATTAGCCTAAAGTAAGAGAGAGAGAGAGAGAGAGAGAGAATATCAACAAATGAAATATAATTTAATGTTTCTCAAGGTCTGTGGTTTCCTTCATCTGCGTTTCATTGCTCACCATTGCGATGTTCGGTACATTTTACATGAACACTGGTATAATTAAAATCACATTGCTTTGGCAAAAGATTGGTAATTAAATCTCGATACTAGTTGATATTTAAAACTCCGCTTCATTTGTCAATTCGTGTTTATTCTCAAGTTTATCTAACTAATAAACCGTGAGAACATCAAACAATAGAACAACATTCAAAATATATACACAGAACATAACAGAACGGAACAACACAAGCTTACACTGGGAAGTTCTTTTGTAAGACTGAACTAATTGGATCAAACTACAATTTTTGAGACGTGAGGTAGGTAATTAAAAGCATTAGCATATACATAAAGGGAAATACACAACCACCGCTGGTATTTCTAATGAACGCGGTCTCGCCTTGTACATTATGCAGTTTGTTTATGACCACTTTGGTCTTCGCTTCGGCCGCGCTCTCATCTGCTATTAGATTACTGCCCAGAGGAGGACGCCACAGGAGGTGCATGAGTGGATTATTTTACACAACCAATAGCCACTCCAGCGACGGAAATACACTCGTCTCTCGTGTGTCAGAGTTAAAGTTGACCTGTTTAATGATTGTTGACAGACGATAGCGCCCCTCGTAACTCTTATCATGGACTTGTTGTGGTGTCTCGGATAGGGATGATGGACAGTGTGGTGGGTCTGAATACGTAGGTTTTATAAAGTGACTGACACGTGTAACCCTTGAGAATTAATATCTTAAATGTTTTTTTTTTTCAGACGATTCCGTTGCCTTTCGCTTGATTCCCTGTAAAATAAAAGACCTTAACTGGCTTCTGTATCATTGTCTCTATATTCATTAAATACTGTAGTATGTGGATGATATATTAACATGTCACTTTCGTCATAATTGAAATCCTTGAAATGTTAGGAGAAATTAATCTCTATAAGCCGGTTGTACAGTAATTACATATCAAAATATTAAATCAGTAGATCCAAAAAACTGTTGGTAATGTTTTTTTTATTATTATGGTTATCAGAGTACAAGGGTTAAATGTTAAATCATATCTGACGGGAGAAATTAATGTGATGTTATCCTTTACATGAACAGGTAAGAGATGGAAGGTTACATGATTATTACTAAGTAGGTTCTTATTGTCTGGATACGTAATCCCATAAATCTAGATATTTTGCTGAGTTATATGAGTGGGGTGTAGTAAGACTCTCTCTCTCTCTCTCTCTCTCTCTCTCTCTCTCTCTCTCTCTCTCTCTCTCTCTCTCTCTCTCTTTCTGTGTGTGTGTGTGTGTGTGTGTGTGTGTGTGTGTGTGTGTGTGTGTGTGTGCATGAGAAAAAAATCATTAACCTGTTCGCTCGAGTTTACTTCCTAGCGCCAACTCGCTTCGTCGACTTGATCTTAATTAACGTGATTGCTGCTACGGGAGGTACAGAACATAACAGAGAATTCTCGTGCATCTAAAACACTGAGCTTGGCGGGGACCGTAACAAGTTTAGTGCTTGTGGAAGTGCTCTTATTTACACGGCTGCTTTTTTAAGTCCAAGTGGCCGTGAGGGAAATCTTCGCATATCGTACCTGGAGTTTGATGTTCGTCTTCCTGAAGTGACGTACAAATGGGGGTTAATAATTTTACTGTCTATTTAATTGTATATTTGATTGCCTAATGGATAGTGAAAATTTGGTATTATTTGTCAGCGTATTATTATTATTATTATTATTATTATTATTATTATTATTATTATTATTATTATTATTATCTTCATTATAGATTTTATGTGTAATGTTAGGTCAAGTCGTATACTTTGAACTAGTGTAATTTAATTTGTTTGGTTAATTTCAGTATATTATTACTCTTGTTTTTGTAATTGATGCTGCTTTTGACCATCACTATTATGGACACAGGGGCTTTCATTGAAATAGCACGGCATACGTTTGTGAATATCGGAACCTTCAAGTCGATTGCGTTATTGGAAGGCCTGTGGACTCGGACTGTTGAGACTTGAATGAGCGAACTGAAACGGAAATGAGTGTTTGAAGATGAATGAGTCAGCCGGAACGTAGATGAATATTGGAGATGGATGTGTATGTATTAAAATATGATTCGTTCAGTATGTTGCGTCCGCCAAACAATGGAGAGTCTTACGGGAGAGTACGGTGAAGAACTGAACCAGTAAAAGGTGAGGAAATGATTACTGTAGTTTTTGTTGTTGTTGTTTTCTCAAAAATAAATGCAAATGAATGAAAAATATAAATGATCGTAAATTGATAGAAATATGTCGGGACTTAATGAACATAAATCTGCTTAGTTTTCATTTTATGTATGGAAGAAAATCAATCCAATTACTTGTACAGAAAAAAAACCAGGTAAATATAAGATTGAAAACAGGTTAGATATAAGATTCAAAATAGGTTCAATAGTTGATTCAAAAGTGCCTTCCAGGTTTACAAATGCATATGGAATAGGAGTAAAAAACGATAAAGAGTCCCCTGCAGTATCAAAATAAAAATGTTAGACAGCAAACAATATTTTCTGAGTAAACATTTATACCATTACTCCATTAGTATAACAAATAGGAAGCAAAATTTTGAGACAATGCTCTTCACTTTAAATACACGGAAAACAGGAATTACGAGTATTAAAAAGAGACAAAAACAATCACTTTATTCAGAGGAAACTTCAATTCAAGTACAGCTTCAGGAAACTTGTTCAGTAGAGCGCCACACTACATTTTTAGAACCCGGTACCTCACTAGCCAAGTCACCAGATATATCACTTTTATAATTCACTCCCAAGTCTCTTATTTCATCAGGGCAGTGTAGCTTGACCGAGGCCCTGCATTCAGAACATGTCAGTGTGGCCTCATCCCTCCCCTGCCCACTCACTCTTCTCCCTCACCGTGCTCTCACCTTGCTACCTTACCCCTCACCCATCCTTATCATCCCCGGGGCCTCCACTCCTGTCCCGCTGTCACAGGCGCAGAGGAAGGTAATCTGAGTGGGAGGCTTGATTTAATTATGGCTGCCGTGGGTTCTATCCCCCTCGTATGTTAGCTTTCAGTCATTCCAATTTGCACGAAACCTTTAATGGACCTGAATCTTCCTTTTTTTTTTTTTTCCTTTCTCCTGTCCATCGTTTTCAGCCCAATTCACGTTCCAGTTGTGTCCTTTTTTGCGTACTGAATTTGCTTTGTTTTTTTGTCAGATCAATATTCCTTTTTTTTTCGTGATTTTCCCTCCCTTTTTAATCCCTTTCTGGCCACAGTATGATATTACGGTCACTGTATATTTTCTTTTTGGTAAATTAGTGTCGAGTACCTTAATTTGTTGCCAGTGCTACTTGACTTCGCTCTATTGTGATACCTGGCGCTGTTATTCGCGTACTAATGAGAATAAGTAATGATCCGCTTATGGCTCTCCGCTTGCATGTCAATTTACACAATTCCAACAGGAGAAACAGAAGCAGAAACAAGGACTGCCTGTGGTGGTGCCTGGCTTGCTCGATACAGATATTTGTTCATTTTCTTGCCTTAATAAAGCTCGCTGGTCTCCAATTTGTGAGGCTCAGGAATAGAGTGGCGTAGAGAACAAGGAGACAGCGGAGAGAGGAGGAGTAAAGGGTGAAAGGTGAACTGGGAAGAAAGAGGCAGAGGAAAGATATAGACTACAAGGGTGGAAGAAAGAATGGACAGGAGTTTGGGGGAGTTTGGAGGGGATAGAGAGTTTAAAGGAGAGGAGTGGTGAAGGGGAGAGTGCAAGGGCAAGGAGGTCTGTGAGGAGAATGACAAGGGGAGGAAGGGAGCGTAGGAAGGGCTGTAGGAGTATAGGGAGTGGATGATTACTGGGACTCTTGCAAGAAGGAGATGAACAAGAACAGAAAGAAAGAATGAAAGAAAGTTAAGAAGACAAGGGAAGCTTAGAAGTGGGACGTGAAGAAATGCGATGTAGGAAATGTTGAAAGAAAAGTAAGATGAAATAAGAAGAAAAAAGTGAAAAGAACATCATAACTTTCGGAAAGAAGGAGAAAAGAAGAGAGAGCGACACACAAGAGTAAAAGATGTAGAAATTAGGAGAAGACCGATGCAAAGGTTTTCTGCCCGACCAGAACCAGCACCACTGTGGAAAAGAGGAGAAGGAAAAAGAGAGGAGGAAAAAGAGGCTTAGAATTCTGTGATTAGGACAGGATAAGGATTTGGAGAAGTGAATGGGTGCTCTAGTGGAGGAGAAGGAGGAGGAGGAGGAGTGCAGGCCAACCCTAATGAGGAGCGAGGGTGCCGCCGGGACGGAGGAGGAAGGACAGAAATAAGGATTAACTCGATCCCAAGAGAGAAATGTTTCACCTTCGAGTTTAGTCAATAGGAAAAGAAAAATGTGTGTGTGTGTGTGTGTGTGTGTGTGTGTGTGTGTGTGTGTGTGTGTGTGTGTGTGTGTGTGTGTGTGTGTGAAGTGATTGTCGTAAATACTACAGAAATAGGAAAGAAAAGGGCTAATCATAACGAGTGGTTTCTAAATCACAACAATAACAACACCAACAACAACAATACATCACATTGAAATATTGCCAAGCTGTGAAAGGTGAAAGGTCGTTGTGCAAGACTTAATTAATATGAGAACGGAGGCTGTGGAATCTGGTGAAGTGTTTTATGAATAGAAGAGTGACTGCTGTTTAATGTCACTTGATGGGAAAACTCTCCCCAGGTTGTAAAATGTGAGAGAGAGAGAGAGATTCTTACACGTGTGCTATTTTCTCACATGTCAATACAAGACTTTTTAGTACATACATTTTGACCCTTTATTATTCTCACCTAAGACCATGTAACAACCTCACACCTCACAACATACAAGGTGCGTCTCTCCCTCCCGGTTCTCAGTGAGGGACTCATTGTGGAGGCCCAGGCTGAGCGGTGAGGCGTTAACGAGCTGGCCGCTTTTTCTAATAGGGATGAATTATGCTCAAGTGGACCAAGAGCGAGTTAAAGTTGTGTACACACCGGCCGTAAAAATGTAAATGAATGATCTAATTATTATGGAAGGCTTACAGAGAGAGAGAGAGAGAGAGAGAGAGAGAGAGAGAGAGAGAGAGAGAGAGAGAGAGAGAGGTAATTGAGTAAGCGCTAGATATTTGATAAAGAAGATAATTATTTACAAGAACGTTGAAGGGCAAATTATCTCGAAGTTGCGAAGTGGTTAGCAATAAATTGAACACTGAAAGGTCAAATAAAACGTATATAACAGATAATTAGAAGTGTTAATATTATTATAGCTGACAAGACTTGAGGAATTGTTGAAGCCAAGAGGAAATATAATAATGGTAATAATGAAAATAATGATGACGATGGTAATGAGTAATAATGATGATGATGATGATGGTAATAACAGACGCAGTATTGTTCTTTCTCGTGGAGCATTAAACGTTTTACTTCTCTTAGTTTCTTTTCTGTCTGTTTAAATGAGACCGTGCACTTCCTTTCCATCCCACTCATAGCCACACATGTTCCGTACCACTCCAACACATCCCACTCCACATTACTCCACCTCATCCCACTCCACATCACTCCACATCACTCCAATTCAACCCCCTTCACATCACTTTACCTGACCACACTCCTCATCACTCCACTCAACATCACTCCACCTCAACCTATTCCACATCACTCCACCTCACTCCACTCCACATTACTCCACCTCACCCCACTCCACATCAATTCACCTCAACCTACTCCACATCACTTCATCTTAACCCACTCCACATCAATTCACCTCAACCCACTCCACATCACTTCACCTCACCACACTCCCATCAAATCACCTCAACCCACTCCACATCACTCCATCCCTTTCCATCTCGGTTTGCCCAGTTCATCACTACATCGCACCGTTCCGCCTTGTTCCCTCCCGCCAGCAGAGCACAATCGCGCCGCCTTAAGAGAAAAATTCGTATCGTCGTTTCGCTATTGTGAGTTTTGCGATATGGACTTGCGAGCAGAACGACGTGTGAATGGAAGTGTGGCTCATTGCACTTGATCGATGGGGGCTTTGGGTGGGGTGGTCTGGATGCTGCTGGTAGTGTGTGTGGGTGAATAGGGTCTCGGTGTGCATTCTTTCCGTCTTTCTTTCCCCGTGTTGTATTGAATCAGTTTTCAGTGTCTTGCGGTTTTATTACGTGATGTAGGTTTGGAGGTTTGTGGGTGAGTGGCTAAGGGGCACGGGTTGGATGGCTGATGGGTGGTATGTGGATGGGTAGTTGTGTGGGATTCTTGTGGGAAAAAGCTGTGGTGGTTTGTGTTTCTCTTATCTTTGTTTTTATTCGTCTTATTTTTTTTTTTTTTTGTATTTCTGTCCATAAGCATCATCACTACTACTACTACTACTGCTGCTACTACTACTACTACTACTACTACTACTACTACTACTACTACTACTACTACTACTACACCAGAACCACTACTAGAACCACCACCACCTCCACCTACCACCACCACCACCACCACCAGAACCACCACCACCACCACCACCACCACCACCACCACCACCACCACCACCACCACCACCACCACCACCAATGCCATCACCGTTCCCAAGACAATTGTTGCATTTGCCACCCAGTTACGACACGCTATTCCTCCTCCTCCCCCTTTCCCCTTCCGAAAACTTGCCACACTCCCCAACGCCTCCCTCTCTCCCCAACTGTCACACATGTCACCCCCTATGCCACTCTCTCCAAACCTCCCTGCAATGCGACACTCCTCCCCCACGTCTCCCACCACCTACCTGTCTCTCCCTCTCTTTCTCTCTCTCTCTCCTGACGCTTCACTCTCCCCACATCTATCCTCCTCATAAATCTAGCGCTCCGTGATTGCCTCTCCCCTCTGTATCACCTCACACATCCCCCTCCACTCTGTCACTTGCAATATATAACATCTCTTCTGTTTTCTCCTCTCCCCCTCTCATTTTCTCACTGTTTCTTCATGCCTTTTGCTTCTCTGTTTCATCATTCAGGGTCTAATTCTCCTTCTTCAATAATATCTTTCCTCTGTTTTTTTTTATCTAATTTTTCTTTGTCATTCATTTCGCGTCATTTTTTCTTTCATATCATTATTTTTGCGTTTCCTTTTGTCATCCGTTTTCTTTTCAAATTCTTGTTTTTTTTCATAGTTTCTTTTCTATACCTTTTGCTCCTTTTCCTTCTTTTTCCTTCTAGCTTCATCTATTCCTTTTCATTCTGACTCTTATGCTTTTTCTTTTTTCCCTCAGTCTTCTTAATCTTTTCGTCTCCTTCCAGCCCTCCTCCTCCTCCTCCTCTTCCTTAGAACCTCATCTTCCTTTTCATTGTAACCTTTATCTTCCTTCTTCTTCATCAACTTTCTTACCTTTAGTTTTTTCTCTCCTCCTGTTCTGCTTCCTCCTCCTCCTCCTCCTCCTCCTCTTCCTCTTCCTCTTCCTCTTCCTCTGCCTCCTCCTCCCCTCTCTTCTCCTTTCAGCTCTCTGGATACCTATTTTTACTGCGGACAGAATTATCAGGGTGCTGACGCCGCTCTGACACACTCATCTCCCTCAACTTGATGAGGATGCCGAGCTGTAAATATGCTCATCCACCACCACCATCGCCACCCACTACCACCACTACTACCACCTTTACTAGCAGTCATCATTTCGTTTTCTCTTCCTTTCCCTCGCCCTGGTTCCTGATCTTGTCGTCTTTGTCACTTTTTTTTTCATTTCTCTTACTCTTCATCCGACTCCACCTTTGCATCTGCCATCTTTTCTTCTTCTTCTTCTTTCTCCTGCTCCTCCTCCTCCTCCTCCTTCCGTTCTTCAGGACCTCAAGGAAGGTGAAGGTTATAAGATTTTGCGTGTCAACATATCAAAAAGTTTTTAGACACACACACACACACACACACACACACACACACACACACACACACACACACACACACACACACACACACACACACACACACACACACAGTATAAATATTCAAGATTTTCCTAGGTCATCAAAGCTGACGCGTCTCCTCCAATACCCGTCAAGTCTTTTTTTTCTTTCCATCTTCCTTCCCTTCAGCTTTTTCATCCGTTCCATATTTCCTTCGATCTTCGTAAATGAACTACCGACAAAGCAAAAATCATAAAGAAAACTTTCCAATAGACATCCTTGTTCTATTGAAGTTGTGAATTTGTTTTTTGTTTAGTCCATATTTTAAGCAGTTTTCTTTAACGACTGATCCTTTTTTATATATGTATTGAATCATTGATGGTAATGCATAGCCATCCCCATAACACAGTAAGGCACTCGACTTTAATAAGCTTGCCAACGGGTATATACAGTAAATATGATTTCTAAATATAATCATCTGAAGGCACTGAGTTATTTATATGACGCCCATGCTAGAAGATGCTATTTCAAAAAGCTGTCATGAACTGACATTATATAAAGGTGAAAACTGATTGACAAACATAGATAATTCTGTTGTTAAGTTTGTAACAAGGATGGAAACCTTTATTCGGAGGAACCTAAAAAAAATAAAAAGTTTAAACAGATATTTTCCACGCATTCATTTTTGTCCCATGACTCATGCTCGAACAAAACTATAACAATGGATTGCCACACAAACTTGTTTCATAATCACAAAAGCGCGGCACTTAGCAAACCTGCCGCCAGGGTGTAGACGTGATTTCTTTGGAAAATTCTGTAAATATGTTCAAATGATTCTTTTATAAGCTTTCTATTTTTTTCTAAGAAACATTGCAGTTATGTAACTGTTTTTTTCAGTGTTCTTGTTATCTGAAATAGATATTCAAAATTTAATGCAAGAAAAGCTTTTCTTGCATTATAAGTCTAACTTTATATAAAAGTGGTAAAAACCCGTTGGGTTGAGAAGCCTTCCCTGACACCACCGACAGCCGCGCCACTTAATGTTTCTTAATCCTTATTTTCTTTCAATTTATTCTCTGATAATCTGTTTTTTATTCTTCCTCACTCCGTTACCTTCCTCCTCTTATCCTTCAAGACCTCCCTTCCCCACTTCATTACCTTCATCCTCATCCTTCTTTACTCCTCTTCTACCTTCCCTCACATCTTTACTTAATTTTTCACTTCTTTATCCCTATCTTTTTATTCCTCGGTACCTCCTTTTATTTCTCACTTCATCTCCATCCCCAAGTACCATCCTCACTCCCTCTCTTGTATCACGTCCCTCCTTTCCTGACTTCTCTATCTCCTTCCCTTCACCGCTCTACTTCCATCATCTCGGCGGTGAAATGACAGGCATCAAACCACCTGAGGAAGCTCTAATGAAGCGACCTCTGCTGAACACTTACCCCTCACAGACCCACTCGCTCTTTTCTCGATTCAAAAGGTGGTTGTTTACATACGCGCCAGATCAAAGAGGAAAGGTTAGAAAAATAGGGTGAGAGAGACAGACAGAGAGAGAGAGAGAGAGAGAGAGAGAGAGAGAGAGAGAGAGAGAGAGAGAGAGAAGGGGGAAGGGATATACCACAGTAAGGTTTAGACGATGCGAGGAAGAAAAAGGAATTTCTTAGTAATTACGTATGAAAGGAATGAATTAATCTCTCTCTCTCTCTCTCTCTCTCTCTCTCTCTCTCTCTCTCTCTCTCTCTCTCTCTCTCTCTCTCTCTCTCTCTCAGTGGAAGTAGAATTGGGAGGAATTACATTAGATAGCGAAGTGAAGGCAGTAGGTCTCCCTAACGATAGAGAGAGAGAGAGAGAGAGAGAGAGAGAGAGAGAGAGAGAGAGAGAGAGAGACGGAAATGACGTGACAGGGCTGAAGGAAAGACGAGAAGAAGGAGAAGGAAGAAGAGGAAGATGAGTGGGGATGGAAGGAAGACGAGCAGAAGAAGGAAGAGGAGAAAGAGGAGGAGGAGGAGGAGGAGGAGAAGGAAAAGGAGAAGGAGAAGAAGGAAGAAGAGGGGAAGAGGAGGAGGAGGAGGAAGAGGAGAAATAGGGCGGGAAACACTGTCCCTGGTCTCACTTCCCGAGGTCATTTGTCAGTGCGAAGGAGGAGGGAGGAGGAGGAGGAAAGGAGGAAAGGAGAGAAAGGAGGAGGAATGTCAATGTCAAGCTGTCACGGAATTGGTAATATGTACGCGAGTCTTCACGTATTATTACATTACAAATTTGATGTCTTGTTGCTAATAGTTTTTTTTTTTTTTTTGGGTTTTCATTCCTATTTTTTTTTTTTTTTTTTTGTTAAGTATTCGAGTACTTGAAAAATTGTTTGGTCGAAGAAAGAACTTCACAGTATTTATTTATTTAGTTTTTTGTGACTAACGATTTAAGTCTACTTTGTACAATAGAATAGGTGAACGAAGCTTAAGTGGTTGTGGAAAAATGTTTCGTAGCTTTGTTGTTGTAATTAGAAAATCTGATTGTAATTGGAGCGTGTGTGTGCAATTGCTTCCCTGCTCTGTATTCTTTTAAACTCAATTTGATATGGCTTTTTTGACTTTCTTTGTTTATTGATTTAAAAGTCATTTTGTACCCATAATCCTTGATTTGTTTTGTGTACTTGTTCATTACAGAGAGTAATTATCTGGTGTGCGTTTTTTTTTTTTCCTATTTTTATAATATTCTCCTGTTGAATGAACCTAACCTAACTCTACTGTATCAACCATTTCTGCTCTTATTTTGCCTATATTTCTCTCTGCAATTTCATACTACAGTATTAGTAAAACGAAACCGCCGTGGTACAGTGGAACCATGCGTGCTTTGGGGTCCGAGGGGTCTCCAAGCGCACGGGTTCGAATCCTGTCCATGGTCCGAGTGTAGGTTGGGCTTCCTCACTCGGGGCAACGGTTTCCTTGCGGGTGGGCTTTGAGATAGGAAGTACCCCAAAAGTATCCTCTTTAGCCCATAAATTCCCGTGAAAAGCCCACATAGTTTAAATAAAAAAAAAAGATAGGAAGTTCCGAGACGACTGCTGTACTTTCTTGCTCAAATTCCTCCTCCTCACTCACTCACACGCACACACTCATAGATTCTACTTCGACTCCGCATCTCGCCGCCACCACCGCCAACCTCACTCGTTCTCTCATTACTGCCGGTGACAGGTGGAGGGCGGGACGGAGGGAGCCAAGACCGATTGCTGGAGCCTCGCGACGCCTGCGGTAATTACTTCTCGCCCGCTAATGGTGGCGTCCGGTTCTCAGGAGATGGATAAATGGCGTGTTTGTTTACCTATGGATGCGTGTGATGACGTGGAAGGCGGGTACGTTGGCGTGTAGATTTGCTGCGTCGAATGTCGTGTAGATAGCTATGGTGGTGGTGGTGGTGGTGGTGGTGGTGGTGGTAGAGTGTTTTCGGATTGCATAGTTTGTAGTGGTTGTCTGTTTCCCTTGGTGATATTTAATGAGGAGTTGGAGGAGGAGGAGGAGGAGGAGGAGGAGGAGGAGGAGGAGGAGGAGGAGGAGGAGGAGGAGGAGGAGGAGGATGACAGGTAGCGGTGATAGGGTTGCTTACATATTTCCCTTCTCTATGTGTTGGAATAACTTCATCTTGAAGGAAATGGGATGGAAGAGGAGGAAAAGGAGGACGAGAAGAAGAAGAAGAAGAAGAAGAAGAAGAAGAAGAAGAAGAAGAAGAAGAAGAAGAAGAAGAAGAAGAAGGAGGAGGAGGAGGAGGAGGAGGAGGAGGAGGAGGAGGAGGAGGAGGAGGAGGAGGAAGGATAATAATAATAATAATAATAATAATAATAATAATAAGAAGAAGAAGAAGAAGTAGAGGGAAGAAGAACCAATAAAAAGAGCAATTAATTTTTTTCCCTCATTTTTCCTCGCTAAAACTCATCACACACACACACACACACACACACACACACACACACACACACACACACACACAAAAAAAAAAAAAAATGTACAAATCAACAAAAAGATCAATAATAATGATAATGATAATAATAATAATAATAATAATAATAATAATAATAATAATAATAATAACAATAATGCAGATATAACAGAAACCGCTATTCTGTGCTATATTTCTTTCCCCTTGTTCTATTCTGTCCATTTTCCCTTTATTTGAGATGACCTTCGTTTTTTCCCCGCTCATTCCCCTTTAACATTAATTTCCCCACCTGTTGGCCATTGTCATCTCGCCGCCATTGTATGAGGCCTTTTTTTACTATATATTTTCCATTATTATAGTAGAGGATGACATCAAAGCGGCCGCACATGTTGAGCGACTCTTCATATTGGTGAAAAAATATATACATAGTTACATATTTGTTATTAACGCCAGGTATTTCTCTCTCTCTCTCTCTCTCTCTCTCTCTCTCTCTCTCTCTCTCTCTCTCTCTCTCTCTCTCGTATTATTGCCCTTCCTGTTCCTCTTATGTTACATTGTTTTATTTTTTACAATTTTTTTTTAAATGACTGTAATATATGTTGTATTTTTTACGTGCAACTTTATATGACCTTGCTCTCTCTCTCTCTCTCTCTCTCTCTCTCTCTCTCTCTCTCTCTCTCTCTCTCTCTCTCTCTCTCTCTCTCTCTCTCTCTCTCTCTCTCTCTCTCTCTCTCTCTCATACACAAACACACGCACACTACGACTATTCCTTTCTTTATATAATTTTCCCCTTTTTCTTTCTTCTTTACGACAACTCAAACAATATTTAACCGTTTTGCTAATTCTTTCTTTGTTTCTTCCCTTTTATTGATATCCTCCAGCATTGTTATTTATTTTCATTACTCCCATCTTCTTCCATCTTTTTTTCATTTTTTTTATCAATCAAATCAATCGTCGCTTTTATTCATATTTTTCCTCACTATTCAATCACTTCTTTTATGATCTTTCCTCAGCCCTCCTGTAGCTATCTCAAACTTCTTACTTGTCAAACAGTGCCTTGTTTTCTGTATATTGTTTTAGATCATTGTATTACTGTTTTATGTTGCCATCAGCCTCCTGCCAGACATTCTTGAAGATTTCTTCTCTTCACTCCTCCATCCAAACTTCCTTTTGTAACAGATACCGTCTTGTGTTTTTAGCATGTTCAATATCTTTCTTTTATACTCCAGTTTCGTTTTCCTATCAACCTCCTTTGGGACATTGTTGAAGGCCTTTTCTTTTCCCGTGGTCCCTTTCACTACATTGTTATTACAAATGTCCTTCGTACCAAAGACATTGTAATTTCTTCCTTCTTATTTTGCATTCTTTACTTAATTCTGCCATCGTCCTCCTTTGACACATTCTTCAGCTTGTATTGTCCTCCGTGTGTCGCATGATAAGAGGGATTGTGAGGAGGGCGCTTATTATTAAAGCCTTCAAGTATGTAAACGTTCTGCACGCTCAGTAATACAGTGCGACAAAAGTACTAGTGTGTGTGTGTGTGTGTGTGTGTGTGTGTGTGTGTGTGTGTGTAGGTACATTTCTTCCCTCGTGCTTCCTTCCTTCTCCCTTTCAGTGTTCCAACTCCTTGAACCTTTACTCCTCCTTCGATTCTTTTACCTTTTTCCTTCTACGCTCCCTTCCACTGCCACTGTTCAGCTTTGCTCTGTGATGGAAACACATTAAACTTTTGAATTGCCACTACCTCGAGTACCTGCTTTGCCTGCCATTTGCTGTTTGCTATTCTTTCTTACGTTATACCCTCATATTGCAACCAACGTTAGGTCTCCATCCCCGCCCTCCTCTTCCTCTTCTACTTCTTCGTACTCGCAATATTGAAACGCGTATTTTTTTTCTTTTGTGTTTCTTTTTTCAGTTCTCCCGGTATCCAAACGTTGAGTGTATTAAACTGTAGGGTGTTTCGCAATTCAACCTTATTTTTTCGCTGATAAAATGGTTTGGCTCTCTCTCTCTCTCTCTCTCTCTCTCTCTCTCTCTCTCTCTCTCTCTCTCTCTCTCTCTCTCTCTCTCTCTCTCTCTCTCTCGATGATATAACAAAAAAAGTAGAGGTTACGTAAATGTCACACAATAGCAAGATTTTAATTTATCTTCATGCACTTGAAAATATAAGAAAACTATAATTAATCTCGTTATTCTATTTGACATTGAGCAGCGGTGAAGAAAGTAGAGCGAGAAAGTCATAAAGGTCAATTATGAAGGTGATCAATACTCGCTTTGTGCTTTACGTGGTTTCCATTCCGCGTCAATCCAGGTGTTTTCTTATGCTTTTGGTTTTGATATAGTTTTTTTTTTTCTTTCTTTTTTTCCGAGTAAGTAACTCTTATATATCGCTGTTGGTTTTGTTTTCAGTCCAGGTCTAAGTCTTTTCTGATATTCTTTTGTCCTTATTTCCTCGGATTTTGTTGTCATATATTTTTTGTTGTTTTCTGGCAGTGTATGAAATTATTTTTTTATTCTGTATATTTCTGGATATTTCTTTTGTATCTTGGCACTCATTCGCTGAAAGTATTTTATTGTTCTGCTTGTCTGTCATTGTTTAGATTCGAAAATAATGGAAGGTTTTTTTTTTTCAACGCAGGATTTCTTTTATTAATGCTTTCACCATATTTTTTTTCTTCTTGCCTTTCTATCCGCTCGGTTATTACTATTGAGTTCATGTTTTTTTTAATACATCTCGATTATTAATTTGTACTCGGAAATCATAAAGGAAAACATTCTTTTTGTTATACATCTTTTCTTTGTCAATGTTTCCTTGTTTCACTTCATTTTCTTTAAGCAAAACGTTTCAGTGAACTAAAATCTTTCCAGACTAGGTTTGCTCTCGTCCTCCGTGAAATTTCAACTGTAAATTCTTTTCCCCGAAGAATTTCGTTCTCTGTGATGAGTTTCCTTGAATAGGCTGAGCTATTTCTTCCTGTGATTATTCTCTGCTTCTTCGTTTTCAGGTGTATTCATTTATAATATTTCTGTATTTCCTATTTAAGACCATCTACTTATTCTGGCAATTATTTTCATGGTTTTCCTTACGATTCATTCTTTAGTTCTCTCATTAACTTTGTGAAAACCTGTACAGTATTCAAATTTATGGTATGTATTTTGATAGGTCATGTCATTTTATCCTGGATTTCTAAAAAGAATCTCTTCTTCAAATGGCATGCTTCAAATGTTATACGACAAGAAAGTTAAACTTAGTATTTACATTCGTATTTCTCATCTGACTTGAAATTTTCCGAAACGCGTGCGTAATTAATCGTAATCCGTATAGACTTAAACATTTTAGGATATTTACGTCTCCGAGTATCAAACGCTTTGCGATTATTACGTTTTTAACATTATCATTCGTATCTCTGTTTTTCTTTCACGCCTCCAAAAACTTGCTGTTTGGTCCGTAAAAAACATGAGATTCTTTAGAAAACCCTTGCAAAATCACAAATGATATCACAATTACGTTTATATTATTATCCCTCCAATTTCCCTTTTCCATTTCCATTCATCCCAAACACGTGACTAGTTAGATTGTACCATCAGGCTGCCAGTCATCCTCTTGAGCCAAATTACGGTTGCACGTGGCTAGGGTGTGTTTTTCATGGGAGTGTAATTTCAGCATATATATGGTGTGTTTGTTCCCTCCTGTTCGTGGGTCGTTCATTCATCAAAGTCCCTCGTTTTATCACTAGCTCAGTTAATTGGGACTGTCACCGGCAGTATTTCGATGTAATTCTTTTTCTATCATTGGTACGTAGACTCACACCTATACTGCATGGAAGAGAGAGAGAGAGAGAGAGAGAGAGAGAGAGAGAGAGAGAGAGAGAGAGAGAGAGAGAGAGAGAGAGAGAGAGAGAGAGAGAGAGAGAGAGAGAGAGTATATCTTGGGCATAGTGTGTTTGTATATCTCAGTTTGCATAGAAAACTAGAAAACGTATTGTAGTAAGTATACGTGGGTGTGCGTATATGTGCATCTCTCTCTCTCTCTCTCTCTCTCTCTCTCTCTCTCTCTCTCTCTCTCTCTCTCTGTCTCTCTCTCTCTCTGTGTGTGTGTGTGTGTGTGTGTGTGTGTGTGTGTGTGTGTGTGTGTGTGTGTGTGTGTGTGTGTGTGTGTGTGTGTCTCCATTCGTCCATGCCAAGTCTTCTGGTCTCTCTCACATTTCGGTTGTCAGTTGAACCGTTAAATGGAAAAGAGTTCCTCCATAAACGTACACCTTTATGGCTTCAGTTTGAGTTCACCCTTGTTCCTGAATTTCAAAGGACATGCACATAGTAAGTCCGTTCGTTTCTCAAAGCTTCACCGGCTCAAAATGTTTGCTCGGATATATTTTACATTTTTTTTCTCCTGACTTTTTCGATACTTCTTTTCTTTTATATTCCTGTCGAAGCGGTGGACGATAAGCTCTTCAGTGATGCTTGTTATTGATAGATTCTCGACCTAGCTGCCTTTAAGCGTTGTGGGATATGTTTTTTTTTCCTATATCTTTTGTCTTTTTTTTCATTTCCAGCATTTTTTCCCTTCCCATGTCAGTGTATCCATGAATTTATCGTATATTAATCTTCGCTTACATGTGTGTGTGTGTGTGTGTGTGTGTGTGTGTGTGTGTGTGTGTGTGTGTGTGTGTGTGTGTGTGTGTGTGTGTGTATTTCCAAAGCATGTCACTGCTCTGGCTCTGTTAACGTACATGAATGCTATGTGTGTGTGCGGGGCATAATGTGACTGAGAGGAGATCCTTAGCTGTGGGCGAAGTGTCCGATTACACAACTGGACTATAACAACTAATTCCTACTCGCATGTTACTCTTTGAAAATACAATCAGCGTTATATGAAAGGTCTGTTAGTTACGAGTCTCAATAAATAATGATACGTTTTATTTTTATTTTGTATCTTTTTTTACTATTTGCTTTTGTGTATTGTTATTGATCTTTTTTTATGTGTTTTGTATTTTGTGTTTTTGAAATCTACAGACATTTCTCAATATACTTTTAACATAAATCTGAATAGTTGTGCGTTATAAAACAAGATAACAGTAGTAAATAACGTAACGAAATAGCGTTTAATAGTGAAGCATATTTGTATTTATCTATTTGTCGAAATTGACTTTCCTTTTTTTTCTTTGTATTCCTTACCTTTTTTTTTTTATTCTCGGTTTTAGAGTTTTTCTAACATATTTCCGAGTAGTTTTTTTTATTTGTACATGCGTTCCTTTTGCATTTAGTTCCCTTTATCCTCACCACTAGTTTTTTTTCCTTTAATCCTTTCCTTCTTTCCTTCTTTATTGCTCTTTTCTTTGTTTCTATTTTTGCCTTGTTTCGTGTTAACCTTTACATGCTATCTCTCTCTCTCTCTCTCTCTCTCTCTCTCTCTCTCTCTCTCTCTCTCTCTCTCTCTCTCTCTCTCTCTCTCATTTCCATTTTTCTTACAGTCTACTTTTGGCGTCATAACGAACAACTATTTATTTTTAATTCACGCTTTTTCTCGACTTTTCTCTCCCTACGCTAAAATTATGAAAGACTTAGTGACGCAGGAAAACTTTGGACAACTTTACTACATTCCAAGGTTTTTGTTAGTTTTTTTCCACCGCATATTTTGTTTTATTTCCTCACGAGTTTTTTGCTTTTCCCTTTGCCTCTTTTTTCATGTTTCTTTATTTCCGGCGTGTTATTTTGTGGTTTTGTTTTTACTTGCGATTCTTTGAAGTTGTAGATTTTATGGCTTTGGGGGAAAGGGAAAATATTATAAATGATACGCGTGTTAGAATAATTTATACATCCTTCCATCTATTTTTTCTTTTTCACTTTACCTTCAGTTCTTCTTCATTCTCCTCTTCTCAGTTCTCTTTTCTACCTCTCTCCCTTTATCTCATCTACTTTTCTTCTACTTACACTTCCTCTTCTTCATTATTTCTCATTATTGTCCTAGTTATATTTTTCCTAATAACACCTGTCTTCTTTTTTTCCTTCTCCTCTTCCTCTGCTTTTATTTCTTCCTTCGTTCTCATTCTCCGCCACTTCCCTTCCTGATTCTCAAAGCCGATTGTCTCTCTCAATTACTCTCCACGTCTCCTCACATCTTTCGCTTTATTCTGCACCGTCTATATTCCTTCGTTCACTTTACTGTATTCCCTCCTTTCTCATCTTCCTTTCCTTGATGTCTACCTTTTACGTTCTTATCTTTCTTCTCTCTTCCTTTAGTCCTCGCATCATTTTTTTTTTCTCTCTCTCTCTCTCTCTCTCTCTCTCTCTCTCTCTCTCTCTCTCTCTCTCTCTCTCTCTCTCTCTCTCTCTCTCTCTCTCTCTAGCTGCGTCAATCCTCATAGTGTCACGTTTAGTAAATTGTCGAAATATATTGTAAAAGAAATCCGTAAATATTGTAACTTATCGAAGACCTTCTTTCCTCCTCCTCCTCCTCCTCCTCCTCCTCTTCCTCCTCCTCCTCCTCTTCCTCTTCCTCTTCCTCCTTCTCTTTCTCTTCCTCTTCCTCTTCCTCTTGTTCCTCCTCTTCCTCTTCCTTTTCCTCCTCCTCCTCATCATCATCATCCTCTTACCCCTCTTCCTCTTTCTCCTCCTCCTCCTCCTCCTCCTCCTCCTCCTCCTCCTCCTCCTCCTCCTCCTCCTCTTGTGTTTCACGCTCGGTTCTTTTCCATATATTGGTCTATTTTTTTTGTGTATCTTGGTGGCGTGTTATCTTGAGACACACACACACACACACAGAGAGAGAGAGAGAGAGAGAGAGAGAGAGAGAGAGAGAGAGAGAGAGAGAGAGAGAGAGAGAAACGAAATGCTATATAAATTTTTCGATCAATTGTGATGAAGAGAAATAAGAGAATGAGGAGAGAGAGGATTGCTGTGGTGGTGGTGGTAGTGGTGCTGGTGGTGGTGGTGGTGGTTGAGATGATTGCGTGGAAAGACAAAACAATATACGTAAAAGCAAAGAGAGAGAGAGAGAGAGAGAGAGAGAGAGAGAGAGAGAGAGTAAAAAAATCTCAGCATCATTAGATGGAAACAAAGTAATGAATATTTTATCACCCGCCCGTGGAAAGTAAATGAATAAATTATGTAATTCGCGCCTATTGTTGTGGGAGTGTAAATATGTGTAGGCCTATAGAGGATAAAAACAAGAAAATATATGGAACAGGATTATAAACTTATCTATCTACCTATCTATCTATCTATCTATGGAGAGACAGACATACAGACAGACAGACAGACACACACACACACACACACACACACACACACACACACACACACACACACACACACACACACACACACACACACACACACACACACACACACACACACACAGAGAGAGAGAGAGAGAGAGAGAGAGAGAGAGAGAGAGAGAGAGAGAGGTAAAGAAAAACTAACTTTTGAGACTCAGCTAAAGGAAGTGTAGAGAAAGGGGAAATTAGTTTTCCCACATGGATGAAAGAGAGAGAGAGAGAGAGAGAGAGAGAGAGAGAGAGAGAGAGAGAGAGAGAGAGAGAGAGAGAGAGAATGCTGCAAGGTTGTTAGGTTTAGGAGGGAACCACTTACCACGTAATAGGAGGCGCATCACTGCCCACTCATCTCACTGCACCATGAAGCATTACCGGGAACACGCTGAGGGAGGGAGCGAGGGAGGGAGCAGGGCTGGGAACATGCATGGGAGAGGAAAGGGAATGAAAGATGCAAGGGAGGAAAAGTTGATGAGGTGGAAGGAAAGATAATGAGAGAGAAAAAATAAACTACATGAAAGGAATGAAGGAAGAAAATTATAAAGAGGGGAGAAGTGAAGGAATGTAGAAGGAATTTAGAGAGAGAAGAGATGAAATGATAAAAAAGGAAGTAGGCGAGAGAGAGAGAGAGAGAGATGGGGAGGTAGAACAAATGGTGAGAGAGACTGAATGAAGGGAAAGACAGGAGTGAAATAGGGAAAAGTGGCGAGAGATTCAAAGGAAGCAATGTGAAAGGAGAGGAGAAGGAACGAAAGGAATTTAAGATGGGGAAAGGATTGAAGGAAAAGGAGTTTAAGATAGGGGAAGGATTGAAGGAAAATGAGCTTAAGATGAAGGAAGGATTGAAGAAAAAGGAGTTTAAGATGAGGAAACGATTGAAGGAAAAGGAGTTTAAAATGGGGAAAGGATTGAAGAGAAGGCAGTTTAAGATGGGGGAAGGATTGAAGGGTAGGAGAGGAGGGAGGAAGGATGGTTAGGAGCACGTACGGATGGAAGGGAAATAAGTGGGTGGGAGGGGAAAAATGAGCGGATGAGTTAAGGGGACAAGAGGGGAGAGGCTTAAATATTAGTGCAGGATAAGGAAGGGTGGTGAGTCTGCAAAAACAAACCTGTATTAAAGCCGAAAACCTACAGATTTTTGTTATTATTTCTTACATGAACAGGAGGGACGCAGCGAGAACAAAATCGTATTAAGATGATTAGGCGCATTAAAACATAAGTATGAATGGAAAACTTCTGAAAACTCAAACTATATTTTTCGTTTTTTTTGTTGTTGTTGTTGTCTTTATATTATTCCACATGACAAAGTGAAACAAAGGCATCATTACAAAACACCGGAAAATCACCCTTTTCAAGACCTTTTCAAAAATACATAAAATTCTCATAAAAAAAACATAACTAACTAAAAGGAAACCAGAAAAAACAAATGAAAAAAATTACAGATTATTTTATATACTTTCCCATTTTTATTTTTTCCTCTCTGCCTTCTTCCATCCTACTAACACACACACACACACACACACACACACACACACACACACACACACACACACACACACACACACACACACACACAGGTATACACTCATAAACACAACATTTTCCACCTTGCACCCACTTAACACAAATCCCAGGTACGCACTGCACACCATTTTTTGTGTTTTGAAATGAGGGGCGACCAATATAAATGTAACCTGTGTCAGTTTTATGGTCCGTGTTCATCCGTGGTGCCTCGTTGCTCGCTTCACACGGGAATTGGCCACGGACACGGACGCACTAGTACAGTAATTGGTCCAGATAAGAGGCGAATGGCAATAAAGGCCCAGATGGAATAAGTGGGCGATCATTATTGGTTATCAACGATCAGAGAGAGAGAGAGAGAGAGAGAGAGAGAGAGAGAGAGAGAGAGAGTAGTTGTAGTGGGGTGGTTCAGAATTATCTTTTCGCTTAAACGTATGTGTGATACAATTATTTCTTAATATTACGAAAGGGTTGTAATTTAAAATCCTTGTCATATTTGTTGCTATTTATCCTGCAGTAGAGATTAAGCCTTATAATTAATAACACACACACACACACCCACCCACCCACACACACACACACACACACACACACACACACACACACACACACACACACACACACATACATACACACACACACGATATAACTGATTGTAAGGGATATGAGACAGTGGGGAGGAGGGGAAGATAAAGGAAGGTTAGGTAGGGTTAGTGTGAGCCATTTAGAGATCTGACAGCTTGCCTCATAGGGGGATTTCCATAATTATTATTATTATTATTATCTGTCGCGTCCTGTATCCGCCATTTGCATTCCCTACAGGAATATCAACGTTTAACACTCCCCCTGATGGCGCTGTACAGGGAGATTGAATATTGCCTTGAATTACACACTCACTTACCCAGAGAGAGAGAGAGAGAGAGAGAGAGAGAGAGAGAGAGAGAGAGAGAGAGAGAGAGAGAGAGAGAGAGAGAGAGAGACTGTGTTGAAATTACCTTTTTAAAAATAAGAGAAGAAAGTGAAAAAAAAAGAAATACAGTCGATGAGTGGGATATGATGAGAGAGAGAGAGAGAGAGAGAGAGAGAGAGAGAGAGAGAGAGAGAGAGAGAGACCGACCCAGATTAAGTCCCCCATTAAGAATAAATGTAATTAACCTCGAGAAAAAGCGTATATTTGGAAGGAAGCAAGTATGAGGATTTATTTGCATTCTAAACAGAAATCAGAGACACAAACGTAGTGGAGGAGGAAAAGGAGGAGGAGGAGAGGAGGAGGAGGAGGAGAAGGAGGAGGAAAAGCAGGAGAATGAAAAGAAAAAGAAGAAGAAGATGATGAAAAGAAGAAGAAGAAGGAGGAGGAGAAAGAGGAATACAAAGGAATGCAAAAGAAAACCAAATTTAATAGAGGTTTTGATCCTTTCAAGGCTGTTTTGGTGACTACTACTACCTAGCTAGGGGCAGGAGACATGACAGCACAGTAGAAGCTTCCTCCCCGCCTATCGCTTCCTGAAGTTCTTGCTGGCATGAAAAATTGTTTAGAAAAGTACTGTGTTTTGTGGGAAAAAAAAAACTGGCGTGGAATTTTAACGTGAAAGGACTAAAGGAAATTACACTATTCACTCTACGGTGATGAGTTACTTTATAAGGAGGAGGAAGAGGAATTAGAAGAGGAAGAGGAGGAGGAGGAGAAGGAGGAGGGATGATAATAAGTAAAGGGAGAGGAATATATCTATATTAGCCATTGTGAGAAAAAAAAAATAGAGAAGAGGAGATGAATCAGGAAGACAAAGAGGGGGGTTTATGAGGAGGAGGAGGAGGAGGAGGAGGAGGAGGAGGAGGTGGAGGTGGAGGTGGAGGAGGAGGAGGTGGTGGTGGTGGCGGTGGTGGTGGTGGTACGGATTTAGTGATAATAAGGCGCTAGAATTACTGAACTGGGATTGAGAAACCAATGTAGGTCAGTATGAATATGAGAGAGAGAGAGAGAGAGAGAGAGAGAGAGAGAGAGAGAGAGAGAGAGAGAGAGAGAGATGTAAAAAGGAATTCTCGTATTTTCTCTCTCCCTTTGTGTTTTTCTGACCCTCTACGAGCCATTAATATCCATGAATAATTATCTGAGGTCGGAGTGGAAGGAAAAATTACGTTGCTGTCATTTTATTTAGTCATTGGCTTAAGAGCGGAAGAGCAGCGAGGGAGAGGGTCACTGTAGCACTTGCCCCTAAAAAGAAAAAAAAAACTACTAAAAATAACAGGAGAGCGGAGCTAATTCGGACTTAACAACACATAATTTATAATGATAATCAGGTAGCTCGCGAGGGGGAGTCTTGTAATCAACACATACGCAGTCCAGGATCGTAAGGACCAAGTGATTACAGCGTAGATGGAAGTCGTAGAGGTAACGAGACATCAGCTACTCACGGGAGGCACTAAAGTAAGGCCCTCTATCACCCACTGACTCTAATTGTACATGTGTGCATAGGACGTGGGGGAGAAGGCGTGAAGTAAGTCATTGTAGTGGGCCGTAGTGGAGGTTTATGAGTCTACTTGTGGCTGATTATAAACAGTAATTCATAATCTGAACCCTAATTAAGAGGAGACGTAGAGGAAGGGAGAAATTTACATTGTCACAGGAGTAGTTTATGCTTCATGGTTAATCTGTTCAAGGACGTCTACGTCATTACAAAGAATGCGTGTGGCAAGTTTTAGTTTGATAAAAAGAAAAATACCTTCTGAATCGAGTCTACGTCACCACATTCTATCTTGGCAGTTGATGAAAGAAGCAGTGAAAAGACGCTTGCTTTTATGTCCTTCCCAGCCAGCCAGTCCCTCCACAAATTAGTAAATCCTCATAATGCTGATGAAGAAAGTCATGAAAAGAGGCTTGCTTTTTCTTTGCCTTTCTTCCTGGCCACCACTCCTCCTCGATTCATCCAAACGAACTAGCAGTCACATTTTTGTTCTTGGTAGGAGTTCCAGGGCCTTAATCAGGTCAGAAGTGCAGCCCTGAAGCCTAATTAGAGGCGCCATGAGGATCCTTACTGAGAATGTAATTATAACTTCATTTCCTTCGTTTGCTTCAGGATTCTGCTCTTTGACTGACACTCGGCATAGCCCTCAGCTAGAGAGAGAGAGAGAGAGAGAGAGAGAGAGAGAGAGAGAGTGAGTGAGTGAGTGAGTGAGTGAGTGAGTTTTCATTTTGCAAATCGACCTCCACGCACTTTTGCTAGCCACGATAGATGTACTTGTATACATTGCAAACACACACACACACACACACACACACACACACACACACACACACACACACACACACACACACACACACACACACACACACACACACGACTTGAGACAGTCTAGCCAACCTTGACATTCGTAGTCCACACACACACACACACACACACACACACACACACACACACACACACACACACAATAAGGCACTCCCGCATGATTTACCAGCATCCCCCATCATTTCAGAACCAAGTTTACGGACTGTGAAATATTGAAGGCATAAATCACGACTCGCGTCAGAACTATCAGGGATCAGCAAAAACGTACCTCGGAGTCTAGATTCGAGGCTGGGGAAGGAAGGAAGGAAGGAAGGAAGGCGTGAGCGGGAGAGGGAAGAGAGAGGGAGAGGGAGGAGGGGAGAGAAGGTGAGTGAGGGGAGTTGGCTAGGATGTGTTCTTTAAATGCTTCTCTGTTTTTCTCTCTAGGAATTGAGATAGATCGATATAAGTTGGTCTCTCTTTAGTATTATTAGCCTGGGAAATGGTCATGTTGCGTGTGTATGGCTGTAGTGTTGCTGCCGATGATGGTGGTGGTGATGGTGGTGATGGTGGTGGTAGTAGTGGTAGTAGTAGGAGTGGTGGTGTTGGTTGCTTCAAATAATAACTGAAACTTGATATTGAAATGTACTTTTTTATATATAGACCAAATAAAGCATCCCATAGAACTGAACACCAGCATTATTTAGAATTAGCACAGTCCATACAACGTTTCCAATTCAATAAAAATACGAACGAAAACTACACAGACATACATACATACATATATACATACATACATACATACATACATCAATACGTATTTAATTTCCTGTATATTGTCGCGTGATACTCTTTTTACGTTTAACATGTAGGCTTAGTGTTTCGATGTTTGAAATTCTTTGTCCAAAGACCTGCATGACAGTTGCTTGTTTAGTTCATTGCCGCACGCAGGGCAGATTACGACCAGGCGGGGCGTTTGTTGCAGCTAACCCCACAAAAATGTTAATCCCTGACGGTAATATTCAGATGGACAGTTGTAAAGGTCGAGTTTGTTAGCACAGGTTGTGTGTGTGTGTGTGTGTGTGTGTGTGTGTGTGTGTGTGTGTGTGTGTGTGTGTGTGTGTGTGTGTGTGTGTGTGTGTGTGTGTGTGTGTGTGTGTGTGTGTGTGTGTGTGTGTGTGTGTGTGTGTGTGTGTGTGTGTGTGTTGGTGGGGAGGGGTGCGCTTGCGTGTGTGCCTGCGTGTGTTTGCGCGTGTGTGGATGTGTGCGTGCATGATTGCGTGTACGCCAGCATTTTTATTTTCCATGTTAATTTCTTTAGTATCTTTCCTCTAAGATTACACAATGTTGAAAAAGAATTTGGGGAAGACTACTGATAACAATTGTTAAAGTACATATTTATGATGTCATTTATTTCAAAGATGAGATATGGCTTTTATCTGCTCACCACTCCTTAGAACGTATAAGAACATTTCCATGCGCAGTATGATCATTATTTAGATTATGATCATATCTCTATAATCAGATAAAAAAAAGATGTTGATTTGATTTTTTTTTCCATTTTTATTAATTTTTGGACCTGTAAAAAAGTCATGTTTTTTTTAATTAAGACATTTTCTTTGGTATATTATCATGTTATTTTCAAATAATTCCATAGTTTGTAGATATTATGTAGCTGGAGAGATTAGCGTACATTATCATGACTAATGGGTTGTCTGAAAAACACACACACACACACACACACACACACACACACACACACACACACACACACACACACACACACACACACACACACACACACACACATCGTAGGTATGCAGAGTGGACGTGTATTATCCAGTAGGTTTACACATGTGAAACTTGAACAGTAACTAATTGGTCTCTAATTTGACATTAATTTACCAATACACCATGAAAGCTAAACCTGCAGGAAAGCGACTTAATTCCTTGAAAATATGATACAGAATCCGCGCATATATTAAATCTCATTCCAGTGTTGTTTTTTCTTTGTTTTGTTTTGTTTCTTTGGTTAGCAATTTTCTCTGTCTTAGGTAAATGTAAAGCCACAAACATTGCAAAAAAGCAAAAACAGTTGGATTGCTTGTTGGTGTATTCTCGAAATGATGAAACACGTCCGCTACAAAAAAAAGAAAACAGTGTGTGTTATGTATCCATTACCAGCCCGCGGGACGCCACCCAACGTCAGTTTCCCGTCACTGTTCCACTGAGCCCCGTCCCACGTCTGTCCGGTGGCTTACCTTCTGTTGTGAGTGACGCGGCAGAGGGAGGGTGAAATGCTTTTCATACATTATTTCTAGCATTTTTACCCTCCTCGTTTTAATTTTTGTTAATTTTTATTACTCTTTTCTTGTCATTTTCGCCATGTGAAAAGAAAAAGAAAAAAAAACATGAATCGCATACGATTTTATATTCGTATTTACTCTGAATAATCTTGTAAACTTTTTTTTTCGAATTTCAACATAGCACAGTAAAATGTTAATGGTAATCTAGTAACAAATGTTAGTATTTCGACTTAGCAACATTGATATAAAATTCATTTTCAGTTTCCTCCATTGTGCTTCCTTCACTTTACGAATTTACATGAACATAATTCCGGCAGAAGGTGCGCGGCCCATTCTGGTGGCGGGTGATGCATGATGGTCTTGAAGTAATTCTTGCCTTCCTGATATATGTGGCCTTTCGACCTACTCCCGGAAATGTGATTAGAGTGACGATGATAAGTTTGAGAACCATCTTCTTTGTTGCAGAAAAGTTTGCTTCAATGCGTGGTGGGATTAGAATAGGTAGGAGGATTGATGAGGTGGTGGTGTGCAAAATTAGACCTGATTTAGTGGCAGCTGGTGCTGAGAATTAGAGAGAGATTTGGACGCGGCGTGATGTAGTGCCGTGCGTTCCGCTGCTCTGTGTTCGCGTTCCTGCTGAGGCACGCGGCTCTCCGTTAGCAATGCGGTGCATCCTTCCTTGCTGGAAGTCGATTAAGAGGTGTTGGCAGTAATAAGCAAGGCTGTACATCATGATGCTGGTGTAAGAAACTTCTGACTAGCAGAGAGCACTTGGCCAGTGATGTATATGTGATTAGTGTATATGGTGGCATAAATGGATGTTATGCATGTCTTCGTATGGAAGTTTGTGTATAAGAGGTTGACTAAAAAGTACAGCCTATCTTTCATCCCTTACTTATCTATGCAAAATCTCCATTCAATCACCACTGTATGAAAGAAGATACAAAGTCAATCATCAAAGAGAAAATTTTGGAGTTTCTTTTGTAATTGAAAAGAATATGGTTAACACAAGAGGATTATGTATGATCATTTAAAAAAAGTGTCTATCATTCTGTGCCCATAATCTTATTAACTGTGAGTGTGTACGTGGAAAAAAGTAGCTTGGGTAGGAAATCTGTATTTGGCAACATTTGAATACCATGAGCGTGGTTAAAGAGGAAAAAATTGCATGCATTTTTGTACCCTTTCCCTTTGTATATTGAAGGTGTGTACGCAGAAAAAGTGTTGCCTAGCTAAGCAGTTGGGCGTGGTCAGGGGCGCGGGAAGGAGATGCTTGTGGAGGCGGACAATCCTACGATTAACTCTCACTTAAGCCCAAAAGCGAATTTGCGTCTAATTTCCATCTGAAAGACGTTGTATTTTGCGAGGACCGGAATCATGTTGCCCAGCGGCCCTCGTCTTTCTCTGGTCTGATTATGTTAATTACCTAAAAGACCCCAAGGAATCTGCATGGAACAATTACTATCTTTATGCTGGGGACATTTTTAGCAAGAAAGTCAGAATTCTCCAGCGTGAAGCCGACAAAATGCAGGGAAGTAACCCGCTCACCATTACGCAGAGAGTACACGGTGGCTACTGGGATTAAAGGTAAATACTATTATTGTTATTGTTGTTGTTGTTGTTGCTGTTGTTGTTGTTGTTGTCGTTATCGTTGTTGTACCGTTACGCTTAATATACAAGAAAAATACATCAAGGGGAAAAAAAAATGCTGCTAACACTAGTATCACTAGAATTTCTACCGCTGCTGCTGCTACTACTACTACTACTACTACTACTACTACTACTACTACTACTACTACTACTACTAGTAGTAGTAGTAGTAGTAGTAGTAGTAGTAGTAATGATAATAACAATGATAATAATAATAATAATAATAATAAAAATGATAATAGTAATAATAATAATAATAATAATAATAATAATAGTAATAATAATTATAGTAATAATGATGATAATAATAATCATAATGCTAATAATAATGATGATAATAATAATATTATTACTATTATTACTACTACTACTACTACTACTAATAATAATAAAATTATAAAAATAATAATGATAATAATAATAATAATAATAATAATGATAATAATAATAATAATAATGATAAAAATAATAATAATAATAATATTATTATTATTATTATTATTATTATTATTATTATTATTATTATTATTATAATGATAATAATGATAATAATAATAATAATAATAATAATAATAATAATAATGATAAAAGAAAATAATGATAATAATAATGATAAGAAGAACAAGAATAAGAACAAGAACAAAAAAACAAGAACAAGACCAATAATGATAGTAACCACAACGTAAAGAAAACGAAAAAAAAATGTTCTCTAATCTATTCCGTAATTTTCTCTGGATTATTCTTAAGGTCCTGACAAATTTCTAAATAGTTACTTGGTTGTGTTTTTAGCGATGTAGAATTCACACTTTACCTAAGCTGCTTCACACCACTTTGCAATTATCTCACTGAATTATAGAAACCTCCCCCTTGGCTTTGTTTCCTGATGGTATGTATTCATTTGACTTTTCCTATGAGAAATTATGTTGAGACTCTTTTTTAAGGAGACATCACTACACCTTCATGTTCCTGCTTATATTGTTTTGTGTTTGGTGAGTTAGTCTCTTTAAGCTTCGTTTATTTATGAGGAAAGAGTTAATACCTGAAGATGCTTTATAAACTTGTATGACGTGTTAGCAGAGAGAGAGAGAGAGAGAGAGAGAGAGAGAGAGAGAGAGAGAGAGAGAGAGAGAGAGAGAGAGAGCGACAAACAGACAGAGAGGAAAAGTGAGGACAAGAAAAAAAAGAACTCAGTCTATAACAGAACATCATTTGAAGTTTGAAGTTCATGTGTTTGTTAGAGAGAGAGAGAGAGAGAGAGAGAGAGAGAGAGAGAGAGAGAGAGAGAGAGAGAGAGAGAGAGAGAGAGCACAGAGAGAAGACACCAAAAAATAATTTGTCTATAACGGAATATCAGTTGAAGTTCGTGTGTGTTTGTGTATGTGTGTGTGAGAGAGAGAGAGAGAGAGAGAGAGAGAGAGAGAGAGAGAGAGAGAGAGAGAGCAATTCCAGTAACAGCAGTAGCAGCAGTAGCAACAGTAACAGTAGTACCACATGAAGATAATCACCAGACATAACGATCAAGTAGAAACGCTTTCATGTTCGCGCTATACAATGCAAGTGTAACGCGGGATGTAATGACCGTAGTCTTTCAAAACGCTTTCCCGAGCCACAGAATTTTCCGGTCTTCATAAAAGGACTTCATATTTACATTATTCAAAGCGCAGTTTCCTCACTTTTACCCGAATTTCTCCTGTATATTAATAGTTCCTGCAGTACATGACTCTGGTCTGTGCATTGCAGTTCTGAGGGTGCTGTTGATATAATTGTAATTAGACTCTCTGTATATTAAACTAGTTGTGCGTGACACTTCATGACATATTCC